>NW_028242806.1:0-103741 GCF_964263255.1 Lissotriton vulgaris
TCGTTGGTGGAATCAATTGTGTGGAGCTGAGAGTATTAAGTCAAATTATCCATTTTCTTGTCTTTTCTTTTTTATAAATGATTGTCTAATTTGTCTTTTTATTGTCCTGTCTGATAAATTGTCTTGTAGAAATTGTCGTCTTCTGGGTTGTGTGTGCTTTTATGGGGTCAATAGTTGTTGGTTAGAGTTAAGGTTGGGTTCTAAGGGCCACATTGATGAAGCAAAATACCGGTCTCAAACAGGCCACTTCGCAGAATTGGCCCCATTGCGACCAGCATTTTGCCATTTGGGATGCATCAACACAAAAGCAATTCTTAAATAGGTAATCGCAAATGTTATGGTGACCTAATTTGCAAAAGCAGTCAGAGAATTGCAAATTGAGCTTCCCTAAATGCAATGCATTATTCATTCTCAAATTGCATTTTCGTAATTTGGAATCACAAATTACCATCACCTTCAAGTTGATGGTGATTTGCAATTCCTTTGAAGAATATAAGACAATGCATTTTTCAAAGTGCATTGTAGTGCCCCTTAAGGCATGTGTGTGCACCACATGTGCATACTTAATTTTTTGGGGGATGCATCAGTGTGGCCTTTTGGCACCTTGCACCCTTGAAATTGCATGCAAACCTTAAAACACTGGATGTGGAATGCAAAGGAAACAAGACATGAATTCATTCACAGGTAGCAGAAATAAGTACACAACCCTGTAAGGGGTCTTGCATGTGAACAGCCACATACTGACTGCTAGTTGTTTCCTGAAATTGAGGTTTAAGTCACTTTGCATAGAAGTTCTGTTTTATCAGTAGCCCTTGTTAGACGGACCGGGAGGGTCGGCCGAGGACAAGGGGAGAGGTCTCCAGGGAGAACCCCTCCAGCGATCGTACAGACAAGTAACTTCCCCCCCACAGACGTACACCACACAGAGATAAGGTTTAACGTTCTTTATAAGTGATCTTTAAGTACGGTAGAATGGTACAAGGAGGTCTGGACTCTAGGGTCCCCTCGATTCTAGTCTCTTGGATGGGAAGGGGGTTGCGGGACAGTCTTATTACCAATCTGGTAGGTGTGATGATATGATGAATAGCTCACAATCCTCGAGCTCGGCGTTCTAGATGGACGGGCCGCGGCAGCGCCGGTAGGTCCCGAGATGATCGTAGGTAGCGACGGTCCGCGGCGGCGCCAGCAGGTCCCGATGAAGGTGGTAGTTACAACGGTCCGCGGCCGTGCCAGCAGGTCCCGACGAAGATGAAGGATGCAGAGGGTTGCGGCAGCGCCAGCAGGCAGGACGATAGTTCGCAAGGCAGGACTACGGCAGCGCCAGTAGTCCGTCAAGGATGAGTTCTTCACGGTGTCTCTCGACTCCAGGATACAACTGCCTTCCTGCTCTGGAGCTGCCCCAGTTATAGGTCTGGCGCCCTTTGATGTCCGGACCCTCGCACTTGGAGGTCGGGAGGTCCGGGATTAGGGAGTCCAGACACGCAGCAGGGGGGTGGAGCCAGCGCCCGGGGGGAGCTGGGTGCGATCGGCACCTGGCGGGGGAGAGCCATCGACACTTCTTTCTCCCGTTGACCTGCCAAGTGGTCCGTTCACCTCCTGGGTGGATGGTGGTGCCGGGATGTCGGGGCCTGGCCAGGCCCAGGGTTAGGGTCGATCTGAGGCCACGCGGCCTCGTGGTGCAGTGTCCAAGATGGCGGCCGGGCGAGGCCCGGTAGTGGTTCGGCCCCATGATACAGAGATGTCCGGGGGCAGGAGTCCCGTATGAGACGGGGTGCGGGGTACTTCTGTGGGTAACACCTGGAGGGCCGGGGCTCGGGCCCTGTCATGCTGGGAGGGAGCGAGCCCTTCCTGTGGCCTGTCCAACATGCGTCCCCCCCAGCTGAAGGCGGGGAGAGTCACCCATCCTCTTGGGGACTCTCCTCGTCGAGGCGGAAAAAGCGTGACAGGCCATCTGCGTTGGCGTGGTCTTGGCCGGGTCGATGTTCCACAGTGAAGTCCATCCCCTGCAGGGAGATGGACCAACGCAATAGTTTGGGGTTTTCCCCCCGCATCTGCATTAGCCACTGCAGGGGCCGATGATCTGTCTGCACCCGGAAGTGGGTACCGAAGAGATAGGGCCGGAGCTTTTTGAGGGCCCACACCACTGCGAAGGCCTCCCTCTCGATGGTGCTCCAGCGCTGTTCTCGGGCCCGGAGACGTCTGCTGATGAAGGCCACTGGTTGGTCAAGTCCTTCGGGGTTCAACTGGGAGAGGACCGCCCCAATGCCATGGTCGGAGGCATCCGTTTGTACAATGAATTCCCGACTGTAGTCGGGGGCCTGGAGCACAGGGGCAGTGCACATGGCGGCCTTCAGCTTCTCGAAGGCCGCTTGACAGTCTGGGGTCCAGTTGACCTCCTTCGGTGGTTTTTGGATGTGAGTTCCGTGAGGGGCCCCACAATGCTGCCATAATCCTTCACGAACCGCCGGTAGTAGCCGGTGAGCCCCAAGAAGGCTCGGACCTCGGTCTGTGTAACGGGAGGCTGCCAGGACTGGATGGCAGCGATCTTGAGTTGAAGAGGGGCCACCAGACCGCTTCCCACCTGGTGTCCGAGATAGGTTACGGACCCCTGACCAATTTGGCACTTGCTGGCCTTGATTGTGAGGCCGGCCCGTTGGAGGGCCTGCAGGACCTCTCGGAGGTGGTGGAGGTGGTCGGACCAGTGGCGGCTGTACACAGTGATATCGTCCAGGTAGGTGGCGCTGTACTCCTCAAGCCCCGCCAAGACCTGGTTCACCAGTCGCTGAAAAGTAGCTGGAGCATTCTTCATGCCGAACGGCATGACCTTGAAGTGGTAGTGGCCATCGGGAGTGGAAAAAGCGGATCGTTCTTGAGCCCGGGGTGTGAGACCGATCTGCCAGTAGCCCGCCGTCAGGTCGAAGAGGCTGAGGTAGCGGGCAGCCCCCATGCGGTCGATCAGTTCATCTGCTCGGGGGATGGGATGAGCGTCGGTTCTGGTGACAGCGTTCAAGCCCCGGTAGTCGACGCAGAATCGGAGCTCAGGGGTGGTGCCGGGGGCAGCAGCTTTGGGGACCAGCACGACCGGGCTGGCCCAGGGGCTGTCCGAAGGCTCGATGACCCCGATCGTGAGCATCTTTGACACCTCCTCTTGGATGCAGGCCCGTACCCGATCTGGTACGCGGTACGCCCGATGTCTGATAGGGGGACTGTCCCCAGTGTCCACATCATGCAAGCACCAGGGGGTGACCCCTGGGGTGAGGGAAAACAGGGTCGCGAATTGCAGCAGGAGGTCCCGGCAGCCTTGGCGCTGTTCCGGGGTAAGGGCATCTGAGAGTCGGGCCCCGTCCACGGAACCATCTTTTTCCCCGGTCCTTAGGAGATCAGGGAGAGGCTCGGAGTCTTCTTCCGCTCCGCTGTCTGTAGCCATCAGGAGACTGAGCTCCGAGCGCACAAAGTGGGGTTTGAGTCTATTGGCGTGGAGGACCCGGAGGGGGTTCCGTGGAGATTCCATATCGATGAGATAGGTGACGGGGCTCTTGCGCTCGACCACTTTGAAGGGCCCCGTCCACTTGTCCTGCAAGGCACAGGGTTCGGTGGGGGACATCACCCACACTTGTTGGCCAGGTTCGAATTCGATGGAGGAGGCATTTTGATCGTACCATTTTTTCATGTCCTCCTGACTGGCCTCCAGGTTTGCTTTCGCCATTTCTCTGAATCGCCTGGTTTGATTGCGTAGGGTCAGGAGGTACTTGAAGACATCTGGGGGGGTCTTTAGGGGGGCCATCTCCCAACCTTCTTTGACTAGGCTGAGGGGCCCTCGCACCGGGTGTCCATACAAGAGTTCGAACGGGCTGAAGCCGAGGGACTTCTGGGGGACTTCTCGATATGCGAAGAGGAGGCACGGCAGTAGCACATCCCACTGGCGAGGGAGGGGCTCTTCCAACCCCCCAATCATTCCTTTGAGGGTGCGGTTGAACCGCTCGACGAGTCCGTTTCCTTGAGGGTGATAGGGGGTCGTGAATCGGTAGGTGACCCCGCACTGTTGCCAGAGGGACTTCATATATTTTGAAATAAAGTTTGTGCCTCTGTCGCTGACGACTTCTCGGGGAAAGCCCACCCGGGAGAAGATCCCCATTAAGGCCCGGCCGACCACCGGGGCTGTTACAGTTCGCAGGGGAACAGCCTCGGGGTAGCGGGTGGCGTGGTCCACCAGTACCAGGATGAACCGATGTCCTTGTGCTGTACGGGGGTCCAGGGGCCCCACAATGTCTATGCCCACCCTCTCGAAGGGGGTGGTGACAACCGGGAAGGGTTGCAGAGGTGCTTTAAGTTTGCGGCCGCTTTTCCCGCTGGCCTGGAACGTGGGGCAGGACCGGCAGTGGTTGAGGACGTCGTTTCTAATCTTTGGCCAGAAAAAGTGGGTCACCAGGCGACTGTAGGTTTTGTCTTGACCCAGGTGTCCAGCCAGGGGGACATCGTGGGCCAGATTTAACAAGAAGTCTCTAAAACGTAGGGGCACCACCAGCACTCGACTGGCCCCTAACTCCGCGATTCTCTGTTCACTGTACAACAAGTCGTTGTCCCAATAGATCCAATGGGCTCCGGTGGTGTATCCTGCGCTCTGGGCGAGGGCTTGCTGGCGGAGTCCCTCTAGGGAGGGACAGGCCTTCTGTTCTTGACGGAACTGTTCTTGGGTGGGCCCCCCCTCTTGACACCACTGAGCCAGGCTGGGAAGGTCCTGGGGTTGAGCGAGCCCTTCGGGAGTTTGTTCCGGTGGGTCGGTGTCTTCTACTGGAGCGATCGGGGGAGGGGGTGCTGGCCATTCGGGTTCTTCTGGTCGGGGGATGGTACGGGCGGCCATGGACCGGGTGGTTACACACGCCCAGTCCGGGAGGCCCAACATCCCCAGGTGTTCTCTTCTTTCTACGGCGGCCCACGGGGAACTCTCAAGATCATTTCCCAGGAGACAGTCCACGGGGGCATCATCTCGGACCGTCACCTTCACCATGCCGGATACTCCTCCCCATTCGAAGGGGACGCAGGCCATCCGACATAGACTCTCCAAATTGTCGGCTGAACGGACGGGGCAGAGAATGTTCGGCAGGATCTGCTCTGGGGTCACCAGGTGACAGCGGACGGCCGTCACACTGGCCCCTGTGTCACGTAGGGCTTCGGCCCTGCGCCCATTAATGTTCACCCACTGACCATATTTTCTGGTGTTGGCGGGTAGGGGAGCCCGCGGGACCATGTCTCTTCCCCCTAGGCACGCTAGAACCATGGCGGCCGGTTCCCACTCTTGTTGTTCTTGTTCGCACTCCTCCTGTTCTTCGGAGATTTGTTCTCCCCCCAGGGCGGCGGCAGCTACCTGGCGGGGTCTCGGAGTCTGGTTCTGGGGACAGTTTGGGTCATTGGCGTAGTGGCCGACTCGCTGGCATCGGTGACATGTGACATTGGCTCGGAACCCCGGGCGCACCGGGGGGTTGCCCCGGTTGGCCGGGGGCGGGGTGCTTGCAGCGGGAGCGGCCGGGACGGTGTCTCTTCCTCGTCCCTGGCCTCCTCCTCCTCCTCGGGGACGGTGCTGACCTTGGTTGTTCCGGTTCTGTTCGTGTGGCCCACTCCGGCCTACTCGAGTGCTCTCCCACCGGTCAGCCTCGGCGGCGAGCTGCCGTGGGTCAGTCAATTTACTGTCGAGGAGGTGCTGCCTGAGCTCGACGAAGCAGTTGTTAGAGAGGTGCTCCCACACCATGAGATTAAAAAGTTGCTCGTAGGTTGTTACATGGCTTCCCTTGATCCAACCCTCGAAGGCTCGGCTGAAATAGTTTACATATTCCACCCAAGTTGTACCTGGGATCCGGGTGCAGTCTCGGAACCTCTGGCGGTACATTTCGGGTGTGAGCCCATATCGGGTGAGGAGGGCCGCCTTCATGTGGTCATAGGAGGTCATCAGATGGTCTGGGAGCTGTAACAGGGCATCGCGGCCTTCATTGACGAACCTCCCCCATAGACCGGCTCCCCAGTCACTTCGATCAATCCGGTGGGAGGTCATGGCGATCTCGTAGGCCTTGAACCACTGTTGTATGTCGTCATCTCGGAAATATTCTCGAACGACATCCTTGGGGATGTGTACTTTCTTTTCTGTCGTTCCTGGGGTGCGTGGTTGCTCGGGCACTCCCAGTTCTTTGTTCTGTTTCCGTAGGTTTATTTCTGCTAGATTGCGCTCGTGTTCGTACGCTAATTTTTTTTCTTCAAGCTCTCTCTGCCTCTGTTTTTCTTCCCGTTCTTCTCGGAGCCGCAAATGTTCTAGGTTCAGTTTCTGTTCGGCTAATTTGAGCTCACTGTCCATTTTGATTCGGGCCATTTCTAACTCATGCAGTCTAGTTTTTTGTTTCTCTTGGATCTCTTCCTGCGAGAGACCCGTTCTTCGCTCCTCGGGAGCCGTGGTGTTCCTCTCTGATGCTGCAACGTTTTGGTCCGGGGGTCTGACTGCCCCGGTTTCTGCCCATGACTCAATGGCGTGCTTGAAATCGTCTTTAGTACTCAGGCCGGTGGTAGCAATGCCTAATTCCATGCAGAATTGTTTCAATTCACGATGGCTGTATTCTTCCAATTTCTCCATCTGGAATTTCTCGGTGGATCCGCTCTCTTTGGTTGTCATTGTGTTTTCGTCGTGGGGTGAGCTACTCTCTGTACGATTACGCGTTGATTCGGATCGCGCCGCTGGCCACCAATGTTAGACGGACCGGGAGGGTCGGCCGAGGACAAGGGGAGAGGTCTCCAGGGAGAACCCCTCCAGCGATCGTACAGACAAGTAACTTCCCCCCCACAGACGTACACCACACAGAGATAAGGTTTAACGTTCTTTATAAGTGATCTTTAAGTACGGTAGAATGGTACAAGGAGGTCTGGACTCAGGGGTCCCCTCGATTCTAGTCTCTTGGATGGGAAGGGGTAGCGGGACAGTCTTATTACCAATCTGGTAGGTGCGATGATATGATGAATAGCTCACAATCCTCGAGCTCGGCGTTCTAGATGGACGGGCCGCGGCAGCGCCGGTAGGTCCCGAGATGATCGTAGGTAGCGACGGTCCGCGGCGGCGCCAGCAGGTCCCGATGAAGGTGGTCGTTACAACGGTCCGCGGCCGTGCCAGCAGGTCCCGACGAAGATGAAGGATGCAGAGGGCTGCGGCAGCGCCAGCAGTCAGGACGATAGTTCGCAAGGCAGGACTACGGCAGCTCCAGTAGTCCGTCAAGGATGAGTTCTTCACGGTGTCTCTCGACTCCAGGATACAACTGCCTTCCTGCTCTAGAGCTGCCCCAGTTATAGGTCTGGCGCCCTTTGATGTCCGGACCCTCGCACTTGGAGGTCGGGAGGTCCGGGATGAGGGAGTCCAGACACCCAGCAGGGGGGTGGAGCCAGCGCCCGGGGGGAGCTGGGTGCGATCGGCACCTGGCGGGGGAGAGCCATCGACACTTCTTTCTCCCATTGACCTGCCAAGTGGTCCGTTCACCTCCTGGGTGGATGGTGGTGCCGGGATGTCGGGGCCTGGCCAGGCCCAGGGTTAGGGTCGATATGAGGCCACGCGGCCTCGTGGTGCAGTGTCCAAGATGGCGGCCGGGCCGGGCGAGGCCCGGTAGTGGTTCGGCCCCATGATACAGAGATGTCCGGGGGCAGGAGTCCCGTATGAGACGGGGTGCGGGGTACTTCTGTGGGTAACACCTGGAGGGCCGGGGCTCAGGCCCTGTCATGCTGGGAGGGAGCGAGCCCTTCCTGTGGCCTGTCCAACAGCCCTCATGATTGTGTGACCTATGACAATTGTCTTCTACGCCCTGGTCCCGTTTCCCCTAGGAGGATGCATAGAACTACAGACCAATATCTCGATGATACACATTGTGTCTATTTATCAGAGATCTAAGGAAAGACAAAAACATTACTTTGATCCTGAAGGGATTTCACTGGCTAACCCTATAACCCTGAACTATTATGAAAAACGGCTGATATTCCGATAAAGTAATAAGAAATATTAGTAAAGCAGGTAGGTCTCTCCTTGTTAGCCATTGACTCTGCCAATTATTTTTAGAGCATCCCCAAAGCTGTGCAGTATGGCTAAAGAGTTGTCAAATCAAAAGATGCTATGACGTGTTTTGCACATCTACAAAATGACACTGGCTCTTTGTCTCTGTTTATTTACTGTTGTGTTGTGAGTTGGATGGGTAACCAATTAGATGAAGACGGGTTCTAAATCTTATGTATATACATATTCATTTTGCAAGTCCCCCTTTCACCCTAAGAACTCAGGGTGGGTGCATCCATGTTGGAAAGTGTAGGGTCTCGCTTGTTACACAACGTCAAAGAAATGGTACGGAGCACTCACAGGGTTGTCAGTCCATGTATTAGCAGCAGCAGAAGCGTTTCGGGCTAATTGCCTTACTCATTGCTCAAACTGCTAACCATGTAGTACAGATCATTTGGTTGGTTTATATTATACATCTGCTAGCTTCATCGGTGGACTGTTAGCCAATGGGAAGGCTGTAACTGTGTATTGTTTTCATTGCAGCCACCATGTTGTCCTGACATAGCATATGGTCTGGTACTCACCGAGTCCCCTATTTGCCTTTTGTAACCGCAGCCCTTGTACGGATAAGGCCACCCTCCCTCCTTCAAGGCAATCAATCAGACCACACCAATTTTTTACTATTTGGAATAGGGGTTGTTACCCCCGGCCGTATTTTCTTACAAAATTTAAAAAAATATTTATTCATATTATGTACAATTACGCAGAAAGTCCGGATACATTGTTAGACAGATAATGTAACGTGGCTAACCTTAATCTCTAATACACATGACAGTCATACCGTAAATCTAACAATGCATATATTCACTTTCTGCGTGTCCCCTCTAGAGCCTACAGCAATGTCAATGACTGGCAGCCTCTAGATCCCAGCAAACTTCAAATTACTCTGCCGGAGTAGGCTTGTGCAGGGGTTACAGCTTATCGGACGGATATTCTCCCCCGGGCCCCCCGGAGCACTCACAGGGTTTTCAGTCCATGTATTAGCAGCAGAAGAAGCGTTTCGGCTTAATTGCCTTTCTCATTGCTCAAACTGCTAACCATGTAGTACAGATCATTTGGTTGGTTTATATTGTACATCAGCTAGCTTCATCGGTGGACAGTTAGCCAATGGGAAGGCTGCAACTCGTGTATTGTTTTCATTGCAGCCACCATGTTGTCCTGACATAGCACTTGCACGGTTGATTTTACATATGACATCCCAGGCTCAAATGTCACCTCTCAAGATGCATACAGTAAATTAGCAGAAACTGTGGCTTGTATATAATATTGAAAAAGCTTCCACAGACATAAAGTCCTGGTGACACCACGACAATGTTGCTGCTTCTTATTTCCGAAAAGAGAAGAGAAATCCAGAGAGAAAATAACTCTCTTTAAAGGATTTCCCTTCCCCTATAATGCTCGAAAAAAGCAGACCTCCTGTTCCAGGGCACAAAACAGAGTCCGATAGAGACCCGTTTCGAGGCCTCCTTAAAAAAACTGCTGTTGCTGAGACCCGGTAAGACCAGGCCCACTTAGACTTTGTTCTGGGCGTTACACATGTGGCATCAGAACTCGTGTCCGTGCTTCAGTCACTTACCTTCTCCAGACTTGGATGTCCCTTCGGCCTGCAATCCAATTGACTCACCTGTGACTCCTGCTTTAACCTGTATAATTAGAGCCTTCTGATCTCATGGCCTTCAGAGTCCACCTAAGTGTGATCACGGCCATGTGTGATCACACCAATCCACATATGTAGTTGTTCATGTCATATGCGTGAGTGGAGACCTCAATGACTTTCTCCATCGTGACATTTCAACGCGTGGATGGGTCATGTAATAAGTGAGTTGATCTTCTTTCTTCACTACCTCTTTAGCCAACACCTATAGCTCTTCTCAGAGCTGCCCTGTGCTTTGTCTCCTCTTCCCTGTCTTGCTGGTGCTGTAGGTGAGCGTGTGGTGTAGCAGGACCGATGAAGACACTCGATAGTCTGAGCTGTGTATCTTGTTCAAATTAGGATCTTACGTTTAAGCATTTTGATCCGGCCACAGGTTATTTTATGTTTGTGTTTTTCACTTTTTATTGTTGGGCGAAAATTAGTGCATGGCATATTGTCATGTGCAGTTTTAGCATAATTGCTCAAATTAAGCTTTTTGCCTGTGCTAACACAGTGTGTTTATTACATTTTCCTGGCTCATGTGGAGAAAGCCAAACTTTGAGATTTGACAGTCTTTGCAAAATGTGGAAAACAAGTACCCTGAGGATCATGCGCTATATTATTTTACCAGTTACTGGTACTGATAACCCGCGATTTGGAATTTAAGGAGTCTGATAAATAGTAATTGTCCTGCTCCTTGCCCCCATTAAATTTGAACAGTTTTGACCCGCTGATATATATTAGTCTAAAACCCGGAGTTACCGTCTTGAGCACACCTTATCGATACCAGCTGGTAATGTGCGATTATGCAATAGTGGGCAATGCACAGAACATATGGGGCTCTGCATGGTGGCCGGAAACATTGGGACAAGTACCTACTCCCAAAACGGAAGTTAAAAATTTGGGAGTTTGGTTCAATCCTAAACTGTCTTTCGAGGCCCAAATACGGGAAGTAGTGGGTAAATGTTTTGGAATCCTAAAAATTTTGAGGAAAATTCTGGCCCTTCTAACACTTAATGCAAGGAAAACCATAGTGCATGCCCTGGTGAAAGCACAATTGGACTATGGAAACCTACTGTATCTGTGAGCACCTAAAAGGGGGCTAGCCAAATTACAGGTGGTGCAAAATGCGGCTGCCAGGCTTATACTGAGTCTCCCCAGAAGAGCTTCCACAAGGAAAGCCCTGAAAGATTTGCACTGGTTGCCGGTGGAGAAAAGGGTTTTTATTCAATTCAGTGTGCTACTGCCATAAAATACTGGCAAAAAAGGAGCAACCATGCGCTTTACAAATGATAAAATGAAATAAAAAAATATATGTGGGCCCACAGCATTACGTACCAGTATTCTATCTCTGGACTCTAGCAGAGGTGCGCGGTGAATTATTGTACCCTTATTTTGAGTCAAACTGTGGCTGATGCGCTCCCGGGTCAGTGATGTAGTATTGAACCGCCAGGAACACAACGTGCACATTCATCCCCCTTTGAAGAAATGTGAAATTCTTGGCACATTGCAGATCTCTCGCGAACGGATCAAATCTGGTGTGGATTCTGAGCCCCACGCTGCTTCACGACCGTTTAACAGGCCTCGTCCCGACGGTGGCTCTCCTCCCTGCCCAATAGCCTTTTACGCATGTGTTTGATGCAGGGGAGTGGGAGGGGACAGCGCCTTCCCTTCACCGGGTACGAGTGCCTGGATGTCTTGGCGCTCCGAGCGCGTGCCTAGGACGTGCACTAGTTTTCACTCGAACACATTTCCATGTGACGCCCTTTGCTTCAAGTCCGACAGCATTGTAAAAGGATTTCTGAACACCTTCCTAACATCTGGAGCACATTCTGGAGGCGCGTCATCATGCAGGGTTGCATCTGTTCTTCCATCGCTTGCAGCCTTCCCGCCAACAAGCGAGGCTCCAAGATCCCCCCCCCCCACCCCCCGCGCTCCTTGTCTTCGACTCATCTCCACAGAGTCCTCATCATACTTTCTGGGATTCTTGACAATTCCTCATCCGTGCATTTGAACAAGTGGCGATCCTTTCCCTGTCTGTGAGTCTTCACCACGCGGGGTGCATTGAAACAGACATCCCACGCTTGTAGCGCTTAGCACCTTCCTGTTGACACACCACAGCATCAATTGTCTGGCCGGATTTCCTATGTCTGGACCTTCCATATTGCTTTTCGTTTTTTGCTATTGTTTGTCCCTTTTCATCATAAATACTTTCATTTCAAATGACTATTTTTACATGGGAAAGAAAGAGCGTGGTTGCACATCTGCTTTTCTGTTGTACTACATGATGTGTTCTTTGCCTTCCCGTGTCCTGCTGCTGTAATATTAGTTATTGATTCCTAGAGTGTGAGTAGAATTGTGGGAGCTAGGCTGGTGGTCTGGGTATTCAAATGCTCTCTGTGTTGTTGGTCCCACAGAGAGCGCGCTCACCTGAAGACTTACCTCGAGAGCAGATTCAATGTCATCCTGTTAAAAAATGGCTGTCAACATATCAACTCCCAGGCTAATGTAAAATAATGGGTATATGTACCTCTAGGTGAGTAGAAGTTACCTTACCATGGTGATATGCAATGTCATCGAGGTAAGTATATACAGGTAAGTATTGAGGATTGGCGCAATTCGCGTAATTTGCTGTAGCGCAATTCAGTGAAATCACAGCAAGATTACACAGAATAGCACGAGGAGCGTAATCCAGCATTTAGTATTATTTTCATAGCGCCAAATGCACCCAGGTGTCCGAAATGGAACAGAGGAAGCATTTTGTGCTGGAAAATGGATCTAAATGAAACAGAAAATGCGCAGCCAGCAGTCGCTTTTGTTCGCTCAGTTCATTGCTCCTTCTGTAGGAGCTTTTGCCAAGTTACTCAAAATTGTTCAAACAGGCGTAATTGCATAAATTAGGTAATTTTGCATCAAAAGAGTACGATGAAAAGACAGAAAGTACTCTTATTACTATGGTGTAATTCAAATTTCTCCCTGGCCAGTAGGTATAGGTTTTCTATTCTTAACTGAATGTCTACTAACTTGATGATATGCAGTATTGCCAGGTAAATATAGGTTTGCTATTCTTAACTACTTGCATTGACAGTATGTTGCATCATCAAGAATAGCACCATCCTATACTAACCTATATATATATATATATATATACACTTTACTTAACTATATTTTAGTTGTCAATATTTCGCATCGATATTTGAGCAGGTGGATATTTTTGTCCTTGACATTCAAGCATACAATCCTGGGAAAATCTATAATGATAGTGTGTCAGATAGTCCACTGTTGGCAAGGCACAAGAGGGCACAATCGTTTGTGGAAGGCGAGAAATGATAGGAATGTATGCACTTTGCCCATTGGCATCCTATTCTGTCCTGTTTTGCAGTGACATGTCCAAAAGAAGGCAAAACAACTTAATCTTCCTAGGATGTGGTCTTTAGCGCCGCCCAGAAGAGTATTTCTCTTTCACCTTTTGTTGTTGCCTGTTCAGTGTATCATTCGGCCTTCAGGTTCAGAGATGTCTTACTACTCGGCGACCTCAACCTTCTTCTCAAAGGCCCAAGAGACCTCAAACCCACCACCCTTCTCAAAAGTCTTAAAAATATCAGACTCGCAGAGCTTGTCCGAGGCCTGATTCACAACGCAGGACACACCAGCGACCCCATCTTCACTGCCTGCTACGAGATTACCTTCAGCCACCTCACCCCGTCCACATGGACAGCCCACTCCATTGTACACTTCCATATCAACGCACCCCACTCCAAAGTCGAAGCCAGACAGCATCTTCAGATTCAACTCAAATGAGATAGAAGAGGCTGACTGGACTCACATCCTCAGATATAACCATTTTGTTCTCACCGGTGACCTTAAGAACAACATAACCACATTCAACAAATTGATCTCAGGTTTCTAAACACACTGGCTCCCCTGAAGAAAGTGAGGTGAAGCAAAAACAAATGCTCAAACCAACTGGTTATACAGAAGACCTAGGAAACTCCAAATCCTACTGTCAGCAGCTAGAGAGAAGATGGAGAACAAGCAGAGACAGCACCCAAGAGACACCTACAAATCCACACTTTGAAGATATCACACCTACATCAAAGAAGGCAGGAAAGCAGCCCTCATACTGAGACTGGAAACCTGTTCCAACTCCCACAAAGAACTCTTCAACATCTACCCCACTGCGGCCACCAACACCATTACCCCTTCGACAGGACATCTGCGATAAACTCTTTGACTTTTTTTCACAATAAAATACTTAAAATCTACAGTAACTTCAAACCCAAGCTCACCTTAGAAGACCTCATTGGACAAATGCCCACCACTACCAAGAACGACCATCAACTAATGAACTATAGCACCCACACTACAGAAAACACCACTGGAATTATGAAGACCATCCTCTCAGAGGACCCCACTGGTCCCTGCATTCACCACATCTACAAGTCCCTCAGGCTGAGTGGTCGCTCCCCAGTGTCCCCTCGTGACACTCGGTATCATTGTGCTGCTTTTGCTCATTAGAACAGCCTAATTTCAATTGCCTGCTGTGTGCCTGCTTGCCGAGTTGATCTATTTGCATTTTAATTCATTCTATCAGCCGCTTTCACTGTTTGTGCGCGTTTTCACTAGCGCGACGCTGTGCTCCCCCCTCCGCCTCCATTTTGTTGTTATTGCGATCCCTGGAGCCCGCCCCACCTCCCAGCTGAGCCGCCCTCGCCCCTCCCCCTCCACTGTCCATATATGACAGTCGCTCCCGCGCGAAGCGTTTACGCGCAGCGACCGCGCCCCAGTCGCGCCGAAGGTGCGCCAAAGGTAAGCCCGTCTACGCCCATCCGCGCCTGGACCGCGCCCAGCGCCAGACCCCCTGCCCCTCGCGCTGCCCAGCCCTCCCGCATTACCTACGATGCCGCCACCCTCCTAGCCCTTAACCCCGGTCGTGCCCCCAACTGCGTCCAAGCCGCTCCTGGACACACCCATGGACCTTTCTCCTGCTACTCCTGCAAATTCATCGGCACCGACAACACCCCCAATACAACCACACCACTGATTCCCGACCCCAACCCCCTACAATGCATCCTTCTCAACACCCGCTCGGTCCACAGACACGCCATTGACCTATGGAACCTACTAGACACCATCTCTCCGGACGTCGCCTTCCTAACAGAAATATGGATGAACGCTTCCTCCGCCCCAGACATCACCATTGCCATCCCTGAAGACTATAAGATCACACGCAAGGACCGTACCGGCCACACAGGAGGAGGAATCGCTATCGTCCATAAGAAATCAATCCGCATCTCAACCAGCTCTGACGCCAACCTCGCCAACACTGAACACCTTCACTTCCAGATCCACATCGACCCCAAGACCACACTCAGAGGCACCCTCCTCTACAGACCACCAGGACCCCGCGCAAAATTTAGTGAAGACATCACGGACTTCATCACTCCTCACGCGCTCCCCTCCAAAGACTACATCCTCCTGGGAGACCTCAACTTTCACCTTGAAAAGATCAACGACCGCAACACCACCACCCTCTTGGACAACCTCGCCAACCTCGGACTTAAACAACTGGGCACTTCCCCCACCCACATCGCAGGTCACACACTCGACCCCATCTTCACCTCCAGCAATCATGTCTCCTTCAGCCACACTACGGATCTCCTCTGGACTGACCACAGCTGCGTTCACTTCACCTACAACAAGCCAAAACCCATCAACCACCTCCAACCAACTCTGCAAAGAAACTGGAACAAAATCACCACCGACCAGATCTCCTCATCGCTCCTTCTAAACACCCCAGCCCACTCTTCTAACCCAGACCAAGCCGCCGCCAACTTCACACTATGGTTATCCAACACCGCCGACACCTTAGCACCACTGAAAAAACGTCAAAGCAAACCTGGCAACAAGAAGGCCTCATGGTTCAACGATGATCTTAAGAAGTCCAAGAAACTCTGCCGCTCCCTTGAAAAGGCCTGGAAAAAAGACCCAACCACTAGCACCAAGGACGCCTTTAAAAACGCCACCCGCACTCACCACCAACCTATCCGAAAGGCCAAGAAAACAGCATTCAAGGATCGACTTGACAACAACGCCCACAACAGCAAGGAACTTTTCAACATCGTCAAGGAATTTTCCAATCCCTCGGCCAACTCCAACGACATCACCCCCTCTCAAGCCCTCTGCGACTCCCTAGCCTCATTCTTCCACAACAAGATTGCAGACATCCACAACAGCTTCGACAACCAACCCGGAGACCAACCCACCCAACCATTTGCTGAACACTCTCCCCCCGTGAACACCCTTAATGACTGGAACCCAATCTCCACTGAGGACACCATCCGCCTGATGAACTCCATCCACTCAGGATCCCCCACAGACCCATGTCCTCACCACATCTTCAACAAAGCAGACTCCGTCATAGCACCACACCTCCGAGATGTCATCAACTGCTCCTTCAACTCCGCCACCTTCCCGGAAAACTGGAAACACGCCAAACTCACCGCCCTTCTGAAAAAACCCACAGCGGACCCCACCGAACTCAAAAATTACCGCCCCATTTCGCTCCTTTCATTCCCGGCCAAAGTAATCGAGAAAGCTGTCAACAACCAACTCGCCGCTTTCCTCGAAGCCAACAAATCCCTCGACTCCTCACAATCTGGCTTCCGAGCAAAACACAGCACCGAGACCGCCCTCATCGCAGCAACAGACGACATTCGAACTCTACTGGACAATGGAGACACAGTCGCCCTCATCCTCCTCGACCTCTCTGCAGCGTTCGACATAGTCTGCCACAGCACCCTTTTACAACGCCTCAGCAACATCGGAATACAAGGAAAAGCACTTGAATGGATCACCTCGTTCCTCACCGGAAGAACGCAGAGAGTCCGCCTTCCACCATTCAAGTCCGAGGCCACTGAAGTCATCTGTGGCATACCCCAAGGGTCCTCACTCAGCCCCACCCTCTTCAACGTTTACATGAGCCCCCTCGCGGCCATCGCCCGCCAACACAACTTCAACATCATCTCTTACGCGGATGACACTCAACTAATCCTTTCTCTCACCAATGACCCCAGCACCGCCAAAACTAACCTACACGAAGGAATGAAAGAAGTTGCCGAATGGATGAAACACAGCCGTCTGAAACTGAACTCAGATAAAACAGAAGTCCTCATCTTAGGTACATCCCCCTCTGCATGGGATGACTCTTGGTGGCCGGAAGCCCTTGGAAAAGCACCCATCCCGACAGACCACGCACGGAACCTAGGCATCATCCTGGATTCTTCACTCTCAATGAACAGACAAGTCAGCGCCGTATCCTCATCCTGCTTCAACATTCTTCGCATGCTCAAAAAAACATTTCGCTGGATCCCCACCGAAACCAGGAAAACTGTCACCCATGCTCTGGTCACGAGCCGACTGGACTACGGAAACACCCTCTACGCAGGTACCACCGCTAAACTCCAGAAAAAACTCCAACGAATCCAAAACGCCTCAGCCAGGATCATATTAGACATCCCACGCAACGAACACATCTCTGGTCACCTGAAAGACCTCCACTGGCTACCCGTCAATAAGAGAATCACTTTCCGACTGCTAACCCACGCACACAAATCACTCTACGACATCGGACCAGAATGCCTCAACTCACGACTGTCCTTCCACACCCCCGCCCGCCAACTACGTTCTTCCAGCCAAGCCCTCGCCACTGTACCTCGCATCAACAAGACCACCATGGGAGGCAGATCCTTCTCATACCTGGCTGCTAGAACATGGAACTCACTCCCCACTCACCTTCGCCTTACCCAGAACCACCTAGCATTCAGAAAGCAACTTCAAACATGGATATTTGACAAGTAATCCTCCTCCCCTTCCTAAGCGCCTTGAAACCCTCTGGGTATGTAGTGCGCTATATAAATTCTTTGACTTGACTTGACTTGACAGTTCCAATGTCGCCACCATCATCATCTCCATCCTTAGTGAAACATTCCCTTGAAACTGGAAACACGCTGAGGCCACAGCTCTCCTGAATAAACATTCAACACACGTCTGACACCCTTATCTCAAGACTTCATGAATCTGGAATTCAAAGACCTGACATGAGATGGTTCACCTACTTCCTCTTTGACAGAACATGAGTCAGACTCTCCCCATACACCTCAGAACCCAAGAAGATTGTCCCCCAAGCATAGTTCCCTAAGGATCCTTCCTCAGTCTACCCTTTTTAACGTGTACATGGCATCCTTCGCCCGAATCATAAAAGCGCATGACATTGTATCCTATTTTGTCCACATACAGCTTGTGCTCTCCTCCACTGATGAGAACAACACCACCAGGACCAATTTCACAACCTGCATGAACAAAGTGGTCAAATAGATGAGGGAGAACTACTGAAAACTCAACACAGCCAACAACATCACGGACATCACGGACATCCTGATCTTTAAACAAGAGTTCCCCATGGGACTCCTCCTGGTGGCCAGCGGAGCTAGGACCCAAGTCCACCCCTACAGACCATGCCAGAAACCTTGGTATTGACAGACTCATGATGACTAAACAGGTGAGGGTAGGGTCCTCATCCTCATACTCAGAATACTCAGCAAGATGTTCAAAAGTCTCCCCATGTACACAAGACACACTGTCACCCAGGGACCTCATAATCAGCAGACTGGACTACGGCAACACGGTCTACACCGGCATCACCAACCAGCTCACTCAAAGACTCCAAACCATCCAAAATATCACTGCCAGACTCATCCTAGACATCCCCAGAAGCGCTCACATGACTCCACACCTCACAGAACTAAACTAGCTAACCATCCAAAACAATGCCAATTCAAGCTGTTCATCCACGCCTACAAACCCCTCCACAACACCAAGCCTGCATACCACATTGAAAGACTTCCACTTTACCATCGAATCAAACATCTAAGCATAGACGTACTTGCCCTCGCACTAGTCCTGCACATCCACAGAAGCAAGTCAGGAGGACGCTCCTTCTCTTACATCGCCTTCAAGATCGGGAAAGAACTCCCTTTCAACATTAGGAGTGCCCCTTCGCTACTTAACTTTTCCAAGAAATGGAAGACCTGGCAGTCCAACTAGAAGCTTTGTCTGACCTATGTCCCTGCTCTAACACATGGATAGTTTCACTGATATAATATCAATGTTAAAAATATCGATGACAAAAATATAGATGAAAAAATATAGAGTGCAAAAATATCGACTACCTATACTTAAACAGGTAAGCACACAAATATTGAATCAAAAATATTGATTTCAAAAATATAGATGTTAAAAATATCGATTTAAAAATATATATAAAATAAAATATTTTAAATATTAATATTAGTTTTAACAAAATAAATTACATTTAATATACATATTAGCTAAATATACCAAACTTAATTTATAAAAATATAAACTCAAACATAATAATTCATACATATACATATATTTAACTATTAACTTTTTTAATTTTTAAACTTTAAAATGATATAAAAACAAATATATATATATATATATATATATATATATATATATAATTTAAAAAATCATTCTATAATAAATTAAAACATTACATTATTAAACTTACATTTCACAATACAATAAATACAATACATGCAACAGTAGGGAAAATGTTTGATAGCAAAATTAAATAAATTTACTATTCCAACCCCAGTGAGTGCAACAGTGGGGAAAGTGTTGGATAGCAAAGGGGCAAAAATTACTATTCCCACTCCAAAGAGTGCAACAGTCGGGAAAGTATTTGGCTAGCGGAGGGGTACAAATTACTATTCCCACTCCAGTGAGTGCAACAGTAGGGAAAGCGTTGTATAGCAAAGGGGCAACAATTACTATTCCCACGACAAAGTATGCAACAGTAGGGAAAGTGTTGGATAGCGAAGGGGTAAAAATTACTTTTCCCACTCTAGTGAGTGCAAAAGTAGGGTAAGTATTGGATAGCGGAGGAATTAAATTTACTAAATCCAACTCCACTGAGTGCAACAGTAGGGAAAGTGCTGGATGGCTAAGGGGTAAACATTACTATTCCCATTCCAGTGAGTGCAACAGTAGGGAAAGTTTTGGATAGCGGAAGTTAAAAATGACTATTCCCACTCCAGTGAGTGCAACAGTAGCGAAAGTGTTGGATAACGGAGGGGTAAAAATTACTATTCCCACTCTTGTTAGAAGTAGTACAAAGCTTTTTTTCGATATAGAGATATCCTCAAAGCACATAACAATAAAAACACAATACATGTTATTAATAAAAACACTTAATAAATAATTAAAAAGACAAGATAAAACAGTATTAAACTATTTACAGCTTTGAGTTAATTGAGAAAATAAAAACGAGGGATTGCCTAAGGAAGAATTCATCACATAGCTTTAAATCTGATCGCCCATGCCCAACTAAGAAATGTAGCTACCCCACATGCCAGTACTATCTTAGGGTTAGATTGTAAAATTCTTAACGCTGGGGCATAGCCTCTGGTCTCAAGTAGGCGACAGACAGGTTTTAGCCATTTGGATCTGGGATTATTGTAGGCACTGCAAACAAAAAAGACATGTGGGATGGTTTCCAGTTCAGTGCTGCAGTGCGGGCAGGTGGCAAGCGTCTGGTAGGGGGGTTTCCATTTAGAGGTGCATTCACGGACTGGTAGGGTTCCCATTCTAAACTGAACATATAGGGCCCTATCTTTGGGTTTTCTAATGAAGTCCATGTATGGTTCAAGCAAGGGTATCGTCTTATGCAACTCGTCAGTAAGTCTACCCAAGTTATCCGCTCTAGATTCTTGGGCGTCGACCCACAGCCAGTAAGGCCGCTTGACTTCCAGGTTCGATATTGAAGCACCGGACTCCCACGTGACCCATAGGCCAATGGCCTAAGAAGTTCCTTCATTTTAGAGAGCCAGACAATTTTGTGAGACCCTTGCAAGTTCATGACTTCTTTAAGGCCGTCTGCGTTGCTCTCTAGCTCTGGTGTGCGCCATAGGCAAGCCCAATAGAGAAGCGGACGTAGAATTATAAGATCTTTGATAGATCTGCGTCCAAGATCGTATTGAATGGGCATGCTAGGGGTACTCCTGGGGATAGACAAAAGCTCCTTGTAGAATTTGTTTTCGGCCATTACGAGGGAGTCAACGTTATTAAAACCCCAGAGCTCTGCCCCGTACAGTGCACTGCCTACTGCTTTGGCAGAATAGATCTCTAGGGCAGGAGTTATGGGTCTTGATACTGAGGATCTATGCTCCCTCCTTATGGCGCCCACAACCTGTTTGTGGTTTAAAACAATTTTTTCGATGTGAGGGTTTCACTTGAGTTTGTCGGATATCCTAATCCCAAGATAGTCGAACATTTTAACCCGCTCTAGTGGCTCTTCATTAAGAGTGAGCGTGCGATTGGCTTTCCTACTGGGATTAAAATAGAGGAGCTTGGTTTTAGAAGTGTTAATAACCAAGCCCCTTAAATTACAAAAGACACAAAACCGATCCAGCAATTTTTGGAGCCCCATGGGCGTTTTAGAGACTAGTAGCGTATCATCGGCAAAGAGCATGGCGGGAACTTTCACACCAGCCAAACTAGGGGCGTCAGCTTCAATATCAGATAAAAAGGAAACCACCCCATTAACAAATAAGGAAAAGAGGGTCGGCGCCAAAACACATCCTTGGCGGCACCTCGGTTCACCGGGATTTTTTCAGTTATCTGCTCCTTCATGCCCCACCGAATGCGTGCGTATGTTCCATCATGCATGCGGCCAACAGGTGCAGAATGGGCAGAGGGAACTCCATCTCATGAAGAACCGCCCACAGGCGCCCTCGGGGGACCAGGTCGAACGCGGTCTTCAGATCTAGTGAGTGCAAAAGTAGGGTAAGTATTGGATAGCGGAGAATTTAAATTTACTAATTCCAACTCCACTGAGTGCAACAGTAGGGAAAGTGCTGGATTGCTAAGGGGTAAACATTACTATTCCCATTCCAGTGAGTGCAACAGTAGGGAAAGTTTTGGATAGCGGAAGTTAAAAATGACTATTCCCACTCCAGTGAGTGCAACAGTAGCGAAAGTGTTGGATAACGAAGGGGTAAAAATTACTATTCCCACTCCTGTTAGTGCAACATTAGGGAAAGTGATGGATAGCAGAGAAACAAAAATTACTGATATCATTTAAATAAAATAAAAAATAAAAAGAAACTTATAAATAAATAAACAAAATATATGATTATATATATTAAAGATATAAAAATAACACATATTATAATATAAATTACATTTAACAAAAGCTATACACATATAAAATAAATTGATAAATACATTTATAAACAATAATTATTTGAAAGGAGCAAATATTAACAAACAATAACTTTTTAAAAACATAAATGTCTTATTTTATTTCCTACCCTATAACACCACACCAATAAAACACACTTAAAAAATTGTATTTAAATGTATAAACATTATTAATAATCCATTAAAAACATATTATTAATAAAAAATAATACACATTCATTAAATACAAATGCTTTAACACTATAATACCCACAACACACACCAAAAATTATTGGCAATTAACATAATTATTTTCTAATTATTTAATTCAAATTAATTAACAACTAATTATTAATTCATCATTTGAAAATAAATTACTTCTCACCCTTCCCACCATTTACTCCTATAAACACCACAAAACACACCTAAAACTAATTACACAATGACCATAATTGATTAAATATTTAAAACTAATTAACTAATTATTAATTCATCAATTACAAATAAAATATTCCTACCATTTACACCTATAAACACCACAACACACACCTAAAACTAATTACACAATTACCATATCTAAATGCTAATTATTTCATTAAAGTTAATTACCAACAAATTAATCATTAAATCATAATAAAATACTTTACAAATTTAACACAATAACATCTCAATTAAACAAATATTAATAAATAAAAAACATTCAATATGGCCGAGATACCCGCCACCCCCTCTCAACACACTCCCCAAGGATGGGAAACTGGAAACAGTTCTGAACTTTTGGAAGACGGGAGGGAGTGACCCTCCCGGCCGTATTTATTAAAATATGAAACAAAATTAAAACATTAAAATAACAGTTTCATATTATGTACAATTTCATTACCACATTGCGATGTTTGGCTAACCTTAACATATTCTCTAATACAAAGGTTCTCCTAGCCGAACTAACATTCTACAAAACATTAACTTGAAATTTTGAAATTGTACATCCTAACGTTTAAGGGCCAACGGCAAGGTCGTAACCGGTGTCAAGATCCCTAAACCAGAAATATCCCCCCCACTTATGAGGGGCGACCGCACAGAGGTGTACCTCAAGTGCAACTACCAATTTCCCTTGACTTGACGGGGGCCCCAATAAACTCGGCGCCACTTAAAGGTCGTCCGAGGACTCGTGTGAGGTATCTAGAAGGTAGCGTAGACCCCCTCCCAAACCCCACACAACTTACCACATCTGCCGTCGCAGATATCCTGGCCCCGGGAAATTCCCCAGGAGGGGGCTGTAGCCCCTCCTACCCAGGAAGGGGCCTTGACCGCCTTTCATTTCCTTTCGGCGTCCCATCCTTAGAAGGGACCGCCTACCCGTTGAGGGGCCAATGGCCACCTCCCTCGAGCGCTCCCATCCGTAATGGGTGACGCCCACTCATAGGGATCTACCAATTAGTGCTCACCGATCATGACCTTACCGCCCGACCAAAAAATAAATACGACAATTTTAACTAAAATCACTCAATTACCAGCAACCATAAACATTTCACGTATGATCACTGATCATTACTAGTGCAGAAATACTTTATTCATAAAAACATAATGTAGCTGACCATTCTTTATTGCATACTCAAAATAATACGACAATCACCAACACCTGCAAGAAATAGAATCACCACATCAAAACTTTCATTCAAAACAACTGGCTGTCCTCAGGGGCTGGTGGGTGGGTCAAAATTGGCTCTTCGTTCCGTCTCGAGCTCACGTGCAGCGAGGGGGTGCAGCTTCAGAGCACAGGAACAAGAGGATGCGTTCTTGGCTTGTTGCTCCTTTTATCCGTCTTCAGGGCGGGCGTAAAACCCGCCCCTGCCTGCCCCTAGGGCGTGGCCGTCCGCGTCAGTGTCTAGGCCAGCCCACTCTAGGGCGGGAAAAGTGCGCCCCGGCTACGCCGCTTCGGGCATACCAGCCGAGGCTCGCCTCCCGCCCAAAAAATGGCTTCCCGGGGGGCTCGTGGTACTCAGCCATACGTTCGGGGGGACCGAATGGTCGCCCCTTTCCATATGGCCGAGATACCCGCCACCCCCTCTCAACACACTCCCCAAGGATGGGAAACTGGAAACAGTTCTGAACTTTTGGAAGACGGGAGGGAGTGACCCTCCCGGCCGTATTTATTAAAATATGAAACAAAATTAAAACATTAAAATAACAGTTTCATATTATGTACAATTTCATTACCACATTGCGATGTTTGGCTAACCTTAACATATTCTCTAATACAAAGGTTCTCCTAGCCGAACTAACATTCTACAAAACATTAACTTGAAATTTTGAAATTGTACATCCTAACGTTTAAGGGCCAACGGCAAGGTCGTAACCGGTGTCAAGATCCCTAAACCAGAAATATCCCCCCCACTTATGAGGGGCGACCGCACAGAGGTGTACCTCAAGTGCAACTACCAATTTCCCTTGACTTGACGGAGGCCCCAATAAACTCGGCGCCACTTAAAGGTCGTCCGAGGACTCGTGTGAGGTATCTAGAAGGTAGCGTAGACCCCCTCCCAAACCCCACACAACTTACCACATCTGCCGTCGCAGATATCCTGGCCCCGGGAAATTCCCCAGGAGGGGGCTGTAGCCCCTCCTACCCAGGAAGGGGCCTTGACCGCCTTTCCTTTCCTTTCGGCGTCCCATCCTTAGAAGGGACCGCCTACCCGTTGAGGGGCCAATGGCCACCTCCCTCGAGCGCTCCCATCCGTAATGGGTGACGCCCACTCATAGGGATCTACCAATTAGTGCTCACCGATCATGACCTTACCGCCACAGGCCGGATAGTTGACCGGCTATCCGGACCCCCCACACACTCCTACCTAAAGGTCATGTTTTAAAGTCCCCAGCCAAGCTATCAGGTCTCCTCTGAGTAACTCGTTCCCCACCCGGGACAAATGAACACCATCACCCAAATACATACGTCCCCTTTAATACAACCATGCGAAATAGAATGCAGTGTACTTGAATGGAACAATCGACTCACTTTATTATTAATCTTCCTTACTGAATGATTCAGAGCAGAAACTGAAAGAGCCCCCCGCCACACTTTTCGCGGTATCATATGGGACCATGCGATTGTGCACCCTGGAACTCTTCTCGCTAACCAACTTACAGTGGAAAGCATTGCCTCAAGAAGTAGTCGTCTACCAGTGGACACCAAATCGTTGCCCCCAAGATGTACTATGACTATAGCCGGCGGTGACCTCGTCCGCCCTAACAAACCCTCAAAAAATGATTGAAACTGGTCAATACAGAGCCCGCCCTTTCCGTAGAAGGACACACTGTACCCGTATTCCCCAGCCACGTGAATCATGTCACCTGCTTTGAATACGTCCGCGGCCCGCCTCACGTATGAGTGGCCCACGACCCACACCTCCTTTTTCACAGCCGGTGATGTCTGACCGCTGACCCGGTGTTGGGTCGACTGCACAGTCCGCCCCGCCTCGTAGGCTTGCGCAACTGAAAACCAAAGAAAACAAGAAGCGTGAGTACATCATTACAGCTTCACAACATGTGCAACCGCACATACCTTTTATAACAGTTTGAGGACCAACGCCCCACACGTTTAACTTGTTCGACATTCAGACCCCTGGCTGTAGCCTCTGTAGCAGCCCCTATCCGAAAGGAATGGGTCCCAAACTCGCCGGGGTTCAAGCCCGCAGCGGAGATTGACATCGCAAGCACCCGCTGAAACTGAAACCTCGTCAGTGGGGTGGTGTCAGCGTGTCGCAACAATGTCCCCCCCCATGATGCCACCCTTTGCGCTAAATATTCCTCCACGCAACTTACCGGGCACATGGAGGACCCGGGAATCCTTTGTATGATTATGCAGTCCCCATCGCACCCTGGTCGGTCTTGGACCTGACAAACGAGATGGACATTGTCTCCCCTCTGACCTGAACGTGCTCCCGGCACAGTCCCCCCGTCACATCCCGCTTGTTCCTCGCCACTAGTTCGCTTACCCGCATAGCCCCATGGAATGCCAGCGCAAAAGCGGCTCGGAATAACACTGTTTCATACTGGGATGAACACGTTGAAGGGAGTACAGATAATAACAGGGCCAGCCTATCCAGACCTATCGGGCGCCTTTCATCTACTCTGCGACCCTCAAGGCGTTGCCACCCACGTAGCGCTTTTTGTACAACGAAAGACGCTGTCGGGTCCTGGATCCCATAAGCCCTAGCCACAAAGGAAATGGCTGCCCGATGCCTCTGGGCAGTAGCCACAGATTTGCCTGCCTGATGTAAAGACAGCAGGAAATTTACTACCCACTCCTCCTGGCCCCAAAGCTCCCCTCCAGCAGTCCCCAAAAAGGCCAAATAGGAACGGAACGCCCCTTCATATGCCTTCCTTGTCCTGGGTGCTAAACTCTCTCCCACGAGGTTTCGTAGTTCGGGGCACCGAGAGACCAGAGAGCTTCGGGAAAGGGTGCCGCCACCGGGTCCGCTGTGGGCAGAAAACCCCAGAAGGCCTGCATACGGAAACGAGAAAGCGCATCAGCCGCTTGGTTCATCACCCCCGGCACATGTCTTGCCTTAAATAGGACATTCAATTGCATACACAACAAGACAATTTCTTTCAGCAGCCTCAGGATCCATTTGCATCGTGCCGCCTGGCTATTGATACACTCAACCACGGTCATGTTATCAGACCAGAATACCACAGAGTGATCTCTAAACCCCTCAGGCCAAGTTTTCAGGGCCACCAGAATGGGGAACAGTTCAAGAAAAGCAATGTTACTCGTCAACCCATCCTCATGCCACCATGACGGCCATGTTTGAGCCGACCATTGTGTGCCAAAGATGGCACCAAAACCAATGCTCCCTGCCGAATCTGTCCACAGCCCCAGCTCCTCGGAGGACACCGCCGGTTTGTTCCAGACAACTCGACCATTGAAATCCGCCAGAAATGCCAACCAAATGCGCATGTCCTGGCGAACCTCGGCCGAGAGCCTCGTGCGATGGTGACCCTCCTTCAGGCCGACCATGGCCTGAGCGATCGAGCGGGAAAAGGGGCGGGCCATCGGTATTACTCTCAGGGCAAAATTCAGCTGTCCCACCAATTGTTGTAATTGCTGCAACTTAACCTTAGGCTGACTAATACACGTCTCCAGGGATGCCCTGAACCTAAGCACTTTTTCTCTTGGTAAACGAAAACAACCCTCCTCCGAGTCGAGCTCGATCCCCAGAAACTCGAGGCAAGTCGAAGGACCCACCGTCTTACCGGGTGCCAATGGCACACCAAAATGGTTCATTAAGACACAAAATTCATTCAAAGCCTGACCACATTCCGGATCCCCGGCTGCCCCTAGAAACAAAAAATCATCGAGATAATGCATAACCTGATGAAACCCCGTCTTCCTTGTGAAGACCCATTGCAGGAAACAACTGAACTGCTCGAAATAAGAACAAGATATAGAGCACCCCATTGGCATACATCTATCCATGTAATAGTGTCCCTGAAACATGAAACCAAGAAGACGCTGATCGTCTGGATGTACCGGGAGCAACCGGAACGCTGACTCGATATCAGATTTCGCCATCAGCGCACCGGGCCCTAGGCGATTCAAAATGGCTACGGCCTCATCGAAAGATGCATACCGTACTGAACACACTGCCGGGTCTATCGCATCGTTTACGGAACAACCACGTGGGGCTGATAAATTATGTATCAGCCGAAACTCACCCGGGTCCTTCTTGGGGACCACCCCTAAGGGGGAACAAACAAAGTTAGCAACCGGTGGCACATTAAACGGACCGGCGACTCGACCTCGAGCCACCTCTTTCCCAATTTTCTCCTGTACCACGGTCGTGTGCTGCAAGACTGATATTTGGTTTTTACATTTCGCTAAACCCTGAAACTCCCCCACTGGGATGCGGAAACCATATGAAAACCCGTTCCGCAACACCCCAGCGGAAGCGTGGTCCGGGTATTCGCTGAGCCAAGGAATCATTGCCATGGTATCAATCGGAGTAGGTAAAGGCGCCCCTCGGACTATTTCAGACCTGTTTGGCGCCTCCTCTACCCCCGTTATCACCCGTTTTGGCTCTGCACATGGACTCAGGATGGGACGCTTGCCCACACCCGCTACATTCGTGCCTAAATTTGCATGACCCCTGGGGCCTCGGACATTTACCCCTGTTAAAGTTCCAACAACTCCCCTTTTTACCTGTGGTGCCGTTCGGCCTGGACTGGTATTCGTTACTCGCGCCTGATCGAAAGGATGTCCCAGAATATTGGCGGGAGGACTCCCCCACACTACTCCCTACTAATGGCAAATTCAACATACCAGTATCCGCCATTTTTGACCATGACACAGAATCGTAACAATCCCAAGTTAAGTTTTTACCATGTTCTTTCGCTTTTCTGAAAATATTATCGTAACAGAACCACTGATTGCCCCCATGTGACACGGAATACCCCATGATCCGTGACTGATAAATCGGCAATTCAGACAGTAATTCGGGCCTACGTTCGCCCAGGATGGATGTAAAAATCCCCCACGCCTTGCCCCAATTGCCAATGTTCTCATTTACCTTGAAGGCGGCCATCTTTGCGCGCCAAACACTCGGATGCATGAGCTCCTTTTGGCTCTTAACATATTCCATCTCATAATGATCGGTAAGCAACGAGAAGATGTTTACATACTCATCTGCCCATATCTTCTCCTTAATAGCTAGAGGGACATGTTGACCCAACTTTTCCCTTCTTGACGGGGCAGACTCATCCCTCGCAATCGGCAATGGCCGCTTACCTGAACCGGAAGCTGTATCTGCGGCTGCGCCTACCCCAGGTGGCTTTCCTCCTGCCGCGGCCGGCGTGATGACTGGCGATGCTGCCTTCGCCGCCTCCCTTGTTTCACGCAGTTGCCTCATCAAAACCCGTGCGTCGTCAGCCGTGGCGCCCTCGTTATTTTTACCCAACCACGCTGCTAATTGTGCTGCCAGCTCGGGCGGCATATCCTCCCCGGACACGGGGGTGACCACCACGGGAATCGGATTCCCCTCCGCCGGCACCGGAGTTGGCTCTTCGAGTGGGGTACAGGGAACCGGGATGACCCCTCCAGCTGCTCCCCTTCTGGGCCTCTTGCCTTTTCCTCCCGGAGCTGCTCCAGCCAACGGACGTTTCGGTCCCTCTTCCCCATCTTTCTCCGCCATTCGCTTCTTTAGGTCGGTCACCTCTTGCATAAGAACCCGCAGCATCTGGTCGGTAGTCATTCGCTTTCCAACTTTCTTAGGCATTCCCCAACAGAGTATCTGTAAGACAAACAAGAAAGATTACCACACTCAAAATTGGCTCTTCGTTCCGTCTCGAGCTCACGTGCAGCGAGGGGGTGCAGCTTCAGAGCACAGGAACAAGAGGATGCGTTCTTGGCTTGTTGCTCCTTTTATCCGTCTTCAGGGCGGGCGTAAAACCCGCCCCTGCCTGCCCCTAGGGCGTGGCCGTCCGCGTCAGTGTCTAGGCCAGCCCACTCTAGGGCGGGAAAAGCGCGCCCCGGCTACGCCGCTTCGGGCATACCAGCCGAGGCTCGCCTCCCGCCCAAAAAATGGCTTCCCGGGGGACTCGTGGTACTCAGCCATACGTTCGGGGGGACCGAATGGTCGCCCCTTTCCATATGGCCGAGATACCCGCCACCCCCTCTCAACACACTCCCCAAGGATGGGAAACTGGAAACAGTTCTGAACTTTTGGAAGACGGGAGGGAGTGACCCTCCCGGCCGTATTTATTAAAATATGAAACAAAATTAAAACATTAAAATAACAGTTTCATATTATGTACAATTTCATTACCACATTGCGATGTTTGGCTAACCTTAACATATTCTCTAATACAAAGGTTCTCCTAGCCGAACTAACATTCTACAAAACATTAACTTGAAATTTTGAAATTGTACATCCTAACGTTTAAGGGCCAACGGCAAGGTCGTAACCGGTGTCAAGATCCCTAAACCAGAAATATCCCCCCCACTTATGAGGGGCGACCGCACAGAGGTGTACCTCAAGTGCAACTACCAATTTCCCTTGACTTGACGGGGGCCCCAATAAACTCGGCGCCACTTAAAGGTCGTCCGAGGACTCGTGTGAGGTATCTAGAAGGTAGCGTAGACCCCCTCCCAAACCCCACACAACTTACCACATCTGCCGTCGCAGATATCCTGGCCCCGGGAAATTCCCCAGGAGGGGGCTGTAGCCCCTCCTACCCAGGAAGGGGCCTTGACCGCCTTTCCTTTCCTTTCGGCGTCCCATCCTTAGAAGGGACCGCCTACCCGTTGAGGGGCCAATGGCCACCTCCCTCGAGCGCTCCCATCCGTAATGGGTGACGCCCACTCATAGGGATCTACCAATTAGTGCTCACCGATCATGACCTTACCGCCACAGGCCGGATAGTTGACCGGCTATCCGGACCCCCCACACACTCCTACCTAAAGGTCATGTTTTAAAGTCCCCAGCCAAGCTATCAGGTCTCCTATGAGTAACTCGTTCCCCACCCGGGACAAATGAACACCATCACCCAAATACATACTGTCCCCTTTAATACAACCATGCGAAATAGAATGCAGTGTACTTGAACGGAACAATCGACTCACTTTATTATTAATCTTCCTTACTGAATGATTCAGAGCAGAAACTGAAAGAGCCCCCCGCCACACTTTTCGCGGTATCATATGGGACCATGCGATTGTGCACCCTGGAACTCTTCTCGCTAACCAACTTACAGTGGAAAGCATTGCCTCAAGAAGTAGTCGTCTACCAGTGGACACCAAATCGTTGCCCCCAAGATGTACTATGACTATAGCCGGCGGTGACCTCGTCCGCCCTAACAAACCCTCGCTTCGGGCATACCAGCCGAGGCTCGCCTCCCGCCCAAAAAATGGCTTCCCGGGGGGCTCGTGGTACTCAGCCATACGTTCGGGGGGACCGAATGGTCGCCCCTTTCCATAAGTGTAATATAATTAAATTTCTTCCCATCCTATTCCCCAATAAATCCAAAATCCGCTACGGAACTAAAAGCACTAAATTCAAATAAAAAATAATAATAACAACTAAAAATAATCGACATTTTTTTTATATAATTAAATTACTTCCATCCAAATTCCTTATAAACTGACAACCTGCTACAGAACTAAAAGTCTAAAATTCAAGTTAAAAAAATGAATAACTATTAAAATTTTAACACATAAAATAAAAATACAAATAATTCTTAAACAAAAAATGCATCACATACATATAAAATATATACTAAAATACATAACTTTAATAAAAAAATCGATATATTTTACAACGATATTTTTGCAAATAATATTTAACACTTCGATATTTTAAATATCAATATTACTTACTGAAAATCGATATTCTTGACCGCGATATTTTGTTTATCAATATTTCTGACCCACAATATGTTTACCTTGATATTTGTGCAAGTCAATATTTTTGCACCACTTGGATACCCTCACAAATGATTAGTTGCACCATACAAATCAACCTAACAGAATATAAGAATGCCTGCATTGCAATGCAAGAGAAACAATTTTACAGCTAAAAAGTACATCTAAAAGGTTTCTGCTGATTTGTCACTGAAGCAGGCTTTTTAATGTTTTAGACAAGATGCACAATCGGCCGCGAGGAGGGGGAGGGGAGGGTGCTGGTGGGAAACACTGCTGCTGCTTTACATACATTGCATCACAGCAAATTATCTCCCGCTAGGTCTCTACGCCGTTCTCCCTTCCTGCACATGCACCAACTTAGACTTGTCACTGCCCTAACATATAGGTGCTTCTGCTTGTATCCCTTGCCACATCTGTGGTGTCTCTCACCTTTCCAGGGGTTGCAGAGGGATCCTGGTGTTGGGAGCTCTCAGATGAGCACAGACTGACCTAGAGCTCTGCTGACAGCTTCAGTCTGGGGATAACAGGACGCAGTGCATCCATGCCTCCACAGTGGCAGTTCTCACCTCTCAGAGGTAAGCAAGAGTTCCTCTAGATCCGTGGAACTCATAGTACGGCCCACAGGCTGCCAGTGGCCCGGCAGGCCTTCTTTGTCGGCCCACGGACCTTGCAGGTAATGTACCCATGGCACTCCAGAGAGAGAGAGAGAATGGAGAGAGAAATAGAGAGAGAAAGAGGGACAGTGTAGAGAGAGGGAGTGGAGAGAGAAGTGGAGAGAGAGAGTGGAGAGAGAGACAAAGAGAGAGAGAGAAAGTAGAGAGGGAGAAAGTGAAGAGAGAGAGTGAAGAGAGAAAGACTGGAAGGAGAGAGAGACAGTGGAGAGAGAGTAGAAAAGAGAGTGCAGAGAGAGAGTGGTAGAGTAGAGAGAGAGACTGACTGACTGCGAGGCTGAGATACTGATCGACTAAGAGAGAGAGATAGACGTCGCCTTCTTCACAGAAACCTGGACCATCACCACCTCCAAGCCTGACATCGCCACTGCCATTCCCTACGGCTACAAGATCCAGAGAAAGGACAGGCCATACCGCCCAGGAGGATGGCTCGCCTTCGCACACAAGATCCTCCTCTGACTCCTCACCTCCAGCACAAGTGACCCCCACTCCAACACAAAACACCCCCACTTCCAGATCCATATCAGCCCCAGGACCACGATACACGGCACCCTCATCTATAGACCGATGGGACCTCGCACCCCGTCCACAACTACCATCACCGAGTTCGTGCCACCCCATGCCATTACCTCCATGGTCTACATTCTACTTGAAGACCTGAACTTCCACCTCAACAACTGCAACGACCACGACTCCATCCACTCTCCTCGCCAACCTCGGACTGAAGCAGCTGGTCAAAATGCCCACTCACGGAGCTGGACACACACTCGACCCCATCTTCGCAGGAGGGACACGCATAAGCTTCAGCCACACCACCCAGCCCCTCTTGGCGGACCACCACTCCATCCATTTCACCCTCAACACCTCTACCACACCCAAGCCCGCCCCACTTCCGTCACAAAGGAACTAGAGCAAGGTCCCAGAGGAACACCTCAACAGAACTCTCCTCCGAGACCACCCCTGCTCCACAACCAACACCAACTTCGCCGCCAGAGAATTCCACCGCTGGATCTCCTGCTGCGCCGACAATCTTGCACCCCTCCTAACAATGCCCTCGGAAGGCCACTTGGTTCACCACAGAACTTAAAGAAGCCAGAAGCTCCTGCAGACACCTAGGGCCCGATTCACAGAACTAACTTAAGACAAAATCCTAAACTTACTACCATTTTGGTATTCACAGATGGCACTTACTCATTTCAGTATTCACAGATGTTAGGATTCCTAAGTTTAGGATTTCTAATGCCTTCTGTGAATACCAAAAGTTATAAAGTTAGGATTTTTCTCAGTTTAGGAGTAGTAAAGTTAGGACTCCTAACTTTAGGACTCATAAATGCCTTCTGTCAATACGAAAGTCTTAAAGTTAGGATTTTTCTCAGTTTAGAAGTAGTAAAGTTGGGACTCCTAACTTTAGGACTCCTAAATGCCTTCTGTGAATACCGAAAGTCTTAAAGTTACGATTTTTCTCAGTTTAGGAGTAGTAAAGTTAGGACTCCTAACTTTAGGACTCCTAAACTGAGACAAACTCAAAGGGAGTGGCTGGGAATCACATAATGATCTGCCTAACTAATTTCCATTAGGTAGGTAGCAATTTGTGACTCCCTGTGATTGGAAACAATCACAGGGGTGATGGCCAGCAAGGGACAGCAATTTTACTACAAAATAGAAATCTTTTTTTTAAAAGAACCTAGCTGCCTAAAAAAATGTAATCTGCCACCTATTAACTTTTGTGAATCAGTTACCAACCCAACTTAGAAGTCAGTAACTGATCAACCATTTGCGACTGGAATTGCAGCTAAAAGCTAATGAAACACACCATACTGACCAGCTATATGAAATGAACACCCCTTACACACTCCTTCCAAACTGCAATTCAGTACGGCTCGGTAAACAAATTGATATTCAGAAAAACTTGTCTAAGTTGCAAAAAGGGGTTAATATATATACACAAGCTACTGAAATAGGGCCTCTATTTTTTTTGTCTTCTGCTTGCACACTATCTGTGAGGCTGGCCAAAAACATTACATTCACCATTCTCTTGGACTACCACATACCATATCTAGAGATGACTGCTGGCCCTGCGGTGATCTTTGTGGTCCTACAGGAGTTACAACCATAGCGGCTCATGTGATGGTACCATGCTTCAGGTGCCAGCTAACCAAACGTTTTAGTTTTTAAAAACAACTTCCTGCTTTCGAAGTTTGTTTTTGAACTACTATTAACCCTGGCACCTAGAGAGCTCTCTCCAAATGTGAGACATGATTAATATGGTTTTTTTGGGTTTAGCATGCCAGGTTTTTCATGGAGGTCCCGAACATAAAACAAGGACATTACCCACCCCGTGGAAATGGCCATGTGGCCTATAGGTCTACACAGTCAGACCATCGGAGTAGGATTCCGATGGAGGGCGCCAGTGTGGGCACCGCCATCAGAAACCTGATGGTCTGTCTGGCTCGTGATGCAGCGGGCAGCTCAAAAGTTTGATGAATAGGGTACTTCATCACATTTGTGGCTAAGTAAATAGTCCACCAAACCCAAAAGCAGGACCTTAATTCTTAAAAACTGGTAAGTAGATATACACAAGTGTGTCTCTTTTCACACTTTACACTACACGCCAAGCTTAAGCACTGCTCTGTATTCTGCACCATGATTGGAGCATGATTTTAAACATCTAATAACTCGACAAACATGTCTCACATAGAACTTACACATAGCAACCTTCCTCACACCACAAAAAGGTCAGAATACTGATGATAATCAGAGACTATTCTGGCCTCATCAGGGGTATGAAGTGCTAAATAAATACTTTAATAAATTAAAGAAGAAACACCTTCAACATATTGACCTCATCTTCAAAGTAGGGCTGTGAAGGTTTTAAGATGTATTAAAAATAATGTTTACAACACATTGTAAAGGGTGAATAACATAACAGTCAAGCATTATGCAAAACTTATACTTCAGAGTACAACATTTTATAGTTAAACTAATATAAAAATATGATAATTACAGCATACAAGTATACTTTTTAATGGGTATTGATTATTGTAAATTCCTGGAACAAGCCATAGAACTTTCATGTAGCCAATATTCCGATGATTAAGCCAGACATGCTGTTGGTCCTGGCTTCTCCTATGTGGTGGTCTCCTTTTCGAAGAGGAGATGGAAGTGGAAACAGCAGTTTTCTTTGTGTGAAGTGTTCTGTTTTCTCCCCTCCTCGACTTCTGAGGTATAGGAGTAATTCTAGCAAGAGAGTTAGGAAAATGAGGACAATTAAAAAAAAAAAAAGTATTGGGAACCTTTGTGTGTCAAGTAGAGTCATCTTACTTTGCAAAAAATTATTTAAATGATTTTGCAAAATTATAGCTTAATTCTTCTACTTATTGTTGTGTATTAAGGTTTGGGTGGTGATTGTTATTTTTTGACTGACCATTAATTATAGATATTGTTTAATATTTTTCAGTTTGAATGGTTAATATTGTATGTATATGTTGGAACTGAACCTGACTCCTCCAAATATATATATATATTTATATATATATATTACCTACTGGCGGGCGCCAGTAGGTAGTTATAGTTAGGATTATTTTGAATAGGGAAATCGCAACATTCTATTGGGAATAGCGTTGGCGCCGGTTGAGGAATCTGCCTGAAAATTTCCTCAAATTTGCCTTGCGGCGCTCTGCTCCTTCCCTGAAAGTTTGGGGGGGGATTCGTCAAGCGGGGGCTGAGATAAAAGGGGGTCCCAAAACGTGTTTTCCCCATGTTAATTTCCAAAGGGCGGTCGAACTCACTTTTAGCCCTAACGGCTGAATGGATTTCCACCAAACTTGGCAAAATTGTTGGGACTGGTAGCCCGATGTGCCTTTGCTATGTCTCAAGATATGTGCTCCAGTGGATTTTGAGCATTTTAGGTTCAAAAAAATATATATATCTATAAGCGCGCCCTGGTACGCGCACAGGGGCGTGAACCAGCGCGCTATGCGAGTTTGCGCGCGGAAAGCTGATTGGCTCTCGGGTCAACATTCCAAATAATCCGGAGCGGCCGCCATCTTGTGTCTCGGTAGGATCGAGACACAAGAGGTGGCAAAAACAAAGGGGGAAATGACCATAAGGGGGCAGAGTAGACCCCCTTGATCCCCTAGGTTTGATGTGGGGGCCATAAAAGGGCCCCGCGGGGCAAATTTTGTTTTTTTTTCGATTTGCGCGGGGGGAGCGCCCGGTACGCGCACCAGGGAGCGTACCAAGGGGAAAAAAGAATGACAGAGTTTTAAAAAAATGTTGCCTTTTTTTTATAAATGGGAGGTATTTCTAAAAAGAACTGTTTTTTTTCTTCTTTTTGTTGTTTTATATTTTTTTTAATGCTTTTTTGAACATTTTGTACTTTTTTTGCCTTTTATGAACTATTTTATATTTTTTTGTTATTTTTATGGGGAGAAACAAAAAACAGGGAATTGAAAATGGCTCAAATGGAGCAAAAAAAATCAGGAAGAAATTATGGTTTTTTGGGGCAATTGTGGTTGTCACCAGCACGGTTGATGAGCTTTATGCTTAGCTCACCATAGGTGATGGTTTTACCACAAAATATACAAGTGATCTTGAATTGCCCAAACTGGGGTTGTATGTTTGGGACCATCTCACTTGTCTCTGGTCCCAATGGAGTGGCTCGCTTGTTTTTTGGAGGTGCTGGGTGAAGATTGGGGTGGGTTTCTGGCCAGTTCTCGGACCTCTGCAGCAGCATAGTTGCTAGGATGCCTGCGCTGCATGTGGCGAATCATGGTGTTATTGCCAAATGAGTATTTCTTGTTAGGGTTTCCCCTTGAAAGTTCAGTGTTACAGATTTGGCAAGTCACCTTTGGCGCATTCATTTTTGTTTGGTCCTTTGGGATGGAAAAAAACTGCCATATAATGTGCTGATTTGGCCTATATGGGGTATTATCTTCTGGCAGGAATGTCCTCCTCCTCCTCCTCTTCTTCATCTCTACCACTGTGGTGTTGTGGTTGTCCTCTTGGTGGTGGTGGTGGTGGTGGCTGAGATGCTCCTGCTGCTGCTGCTACTGAAGCCATTTTTCAGTCCAAAAAGGTACAGAGAGGTCTTTCAACAGGTTTTCTTCACTCAAGGTACAAAGTGAGAATGAGGAAAAAAGGTGGGGGCTTTCATCATTAGGAAAAAAACAACTGTCCTGAACCAATGAAAAGTGTTATTTTCTGGTCATGTGACCAGGGCTTTCATCATTTGTAAACCAAAGCTGTCCTGAACCAATAAAAAGTGTTATTGTTAGGTCACATGACCCGACGCGCTTACGCTACGCGCCCCCGGGCGTGCCCCGGGGCGCGTCGCGTAAGCGCGTCGGATGCTTACGCTATGCGATCGTATGCGCTCGAGTGCTTCCGGGTGCGTTTACGCCGTGTGTATCATGCGGACGTGGCTACGCGATACGTCACAATGATGTTTTTGTTCGCGGCAACAGCGCTAATGGGACGCTCACCGGTACGCGCCCTGGGGCATGCCGCAACACTGCGCTTACCGGTGCGCTCACCGGGACGCGCACCGGAAGCGCTCCAGGGCAAAAAATATAAAAAATACAAAACCTATGAACAATATACATAACAAAAATAGTATTACATAAATATACAATATAGGATTCATTATAAAAAATGTTACATTTCATAGCTATGAAAATTTGCTATTAAAAAACCTTTGAAATTCACTGAAAAAAACATAGGTTTGAGGCCCTATATATAGTTAGGAATTAGCATTTAAAAAACCTATGAAATTCACTGAAAAAACCATAGGTTGTACACCAGTTATAGTTAGAAATTAGCATTTAAAAAACCTATGAAATTCACTGAAAAAACCATAGGTTTCACACCAGTTATCGTTAGGAATTATCATTTAAAAAAACTATTAAATTCACTGAAAAAACCATAGGTTTCGCACCAGTTATAGTTAGCTGGAAATTTTACTGACATAAAACCATTGAAATTCTCACGTTATAGTTAGTTGGACTCACTATAACTTGCCTGCCTGCAATGCACTGCTGATGACGTCACATATTACATCACTCATGACATGGTCAGTGACATCACTCATGACATCACTGATGACACCATCATTGTGACAGACTGACAGACCTCCTTTCTGTATAATGTTACCCTTGAAACACATATTCAAAAATAGAAACTAACATTTTCAAAAAAATAGAGATACCCATACCAGTTACAACAACCAATTCAGTAATTCCATCTTCTATATATACATCCTCTCATTCAGCAACAGTTCTATATAGTCACTCATGCATATACTCCCTCATCATATGTAGTGATACACATATGCATCCTGTTACACACCGACAGTCATCCAAAAGTTACTCACATACATACTCACACATGCAAATAAACTATTGAACATCCATTTATTTGCATATACAGCTATACACACACTACCACCTTACTTCTAAGGAAACTTACACATACTAACTCTCTTAAACAATCACTTATATAAACACATACTTATTTAAACCTGAACTCTTTCAATCTCTCGCTCTCACATATACTCACTTATATACATCAATACTCACATATACTAGATTAAAACATATGTAGTTACTCATAAAGACACTAGTGAGGCAGGCATTCACTCACTAACACACACATATACACACTCATCCACCCATACAGTCCTGCACATACGCTGTCTTCAAAACACATGCAAACAGTGAGTCAGTCACCAACCCATGCAGCCACTTATACACAAAGTGAAACACTGATACATATATTTAAATATTTAAAAATTACTCGCTAATATATGTATTCACTAAGATACACTTTATAAGCCAATTAACCAATCAATTAAAAAAAAATCCATTTAGACACTTATTTAAAAATGTATTCTTCCACGATCTTTACAAAAACATATATAAAACATATTTATTTTTCAGAAAGACACACATTCACTGGATGGTGTCATCAGTAATGTCATGAGTGATGTCACTGACCATGTCTTCAGTGATGTAATATGTGATGTCATCAGCAGTGCAGGGAGTCCAATTAACTATAACGTGGGAATTTCAATGGTTTTATGTGAGTAACATTTCCAGCTAACTATAACTGGTGTGAAACCTATGGTTTTTTCAGTGAATATATATATATATATCTATATATATATATTCACTGAAAAAAACATATATATATATATATATATATATATATATATATATATATATATATATATATATATATATATACTAGGTATGGGCGAATTTAGCGAATTCGTAATTCGCAAATTTTGCAAATTTGTGAATTCGCAATCCGCAAAATCCGCGAATTTGCGGATTCGCGGATTTAGTGGGTAATGGCCGGGCGGGAAAACAGTGCACATCGCTAGTGTGAGGGGTAGGGCCAAACGGGCGAGGCTTATATGCGAGTTCACATGCCTCTTGGGTGTATAAAAGGACAGGCACGGATCAGAGAAGCTCGTGGTCACAGGAGCTGCACAGGGATTGAGCTCGTGAAAGTCAATTATGCAAAGGCCTCCATCAAGCATCAAAGCTAATTTGCGACGATAGATATGGGGAGAGCGCACACCTACCCAGACTCGACAAAACACACATTTTTGGGGGTGCTGATTAACTTTGCCATCACACCAAAGAGCACCGGGGTCCCTCGAGTGACCTGCCCATCAAGTGGGTAAAGGGTGCAAAGACGGTACACACACAACTAGTGTGTGGGGAGGGGCCAAACGGACGGGGCTTATATGCGAGTTCACATGCCTCTTGGGTATATAAAAGGACAGGCACGGATCAGAGAAGCTCGTGGTCACAGGAACTGCAGAGGGATTGAGCTCGTGAAAGTCAATTATGCAAAGGCCTCCATAAAGTATCAAAGCTAATTTTCGACGATAGATATGGGGAGAACGCACACCTACCCAGCCTCGACAAAACAGTAAACAGTCACACATACTATTTTAGGATGGCGCCGGCAAGCTGCCAGCGCCAACCTAAAATAGTTACTAAATTAGCTTCATCAGGGCACTAATAGATAAAATAAAGCACGTGCTCGAGCACCTGCTTTATTTTATCTATTAGTGCTTCCTGTTGAAGCTAACTTAGTAACTATTTTAGGATGGTGCTGGCAGCTTGCCGGCGCATCCTAAAATAGTTAAAAGTTCAACAGGCTTGAACTTTTGCCCCCCAAATCCGCTGCTCGCGGATCTCGCGGATTTTCAGTAAATTTGCGGGAGTTCGCGAATCGCGGATTTACCGAAAATCCGCTTATCCGCGAGCGGAACGGATTTTCCGCTTATCCCTAATATATACATACATATACATATATATACAAATATATATATATGGATATATATATATATATATATATATATATATATATATATATATATATATATATATATATATATATATATATATATATATATATATCCAATCGACAGTCGCTCTTCCTTTCCCACAAGAATGATATCCAGGCCACAGTTCCGTTCAAAAGTTTTTTTTTATTTCAAGAACGCACTCGACGCATTTTGGGAAACAAGTTCCCTTGTTTCCCGAAACGCGTCGAGTGCGTTCTTGAAATAAAAAAAACACTTTTGAACGGAACTGTGGCCTGGATATCGTTCTTGTGAGAAAGGAAGAGCAACTGTCGATTGGATACGGGGGAGTGGCGATCTCGTCCCGGCCCGCCGCTGATAGTGGCCATCAAAGCTTGTTTGCCGAACTGAGGGTGGATATATACATATATATATATATATATATATATATATATATATTTATATATATATATATATATATAGTGTATCTATAAATTTATATATATATATTTATATATATTTTGACGGCCAACATGGCCGAAACACGTTTGTCTGCCGAGGGAGCGGAATAATGCAAATTTGAAATCACGGGGGAGTGTGCGCCACGCTTTGTTGTGAAAAAAAGTGCATTTGAAGTAATATATATATATATATTTATATCACGCTCCATGGGGAAATGCCCATGACACGTGCTGTACTCGAGAGCAAGATGCTTTCCCCCATTAGCCTTTATTGGTACGGGCACAGGCAAACAAATGTCAATTACAAGCACCTGACTCGTGCCGATGTGTTTCGTTTTCCTTCCTCATGGGCTTAGAGCCAGAAAGGTGCAAGCTGGTACTTTTATTCCATAATTCGGCATATCTTTTGCCAAATGGGCTGCCAATTATATTTAACACGTGGCCTTACAGGAATCAAAGTCTGTTATAAAACCTCAATGGATGCACCCTCGATCCAATGCTGATAAAAGCTCGGCATGAGCCCCTCTGAACGCGTGTGCCCTCAATCCATTCTTGCTCTCCACTGCGTGAACTCTCCATTTCTAGGAGCTACGTGGCCTCCTCAACAGGGGTGGTGCGAGCTCTGTGGCAGGACGGATGCCAGTATATCACGCTCTATGGGGAAATATCCAAGACACGCTTTCCCCCATTAGCCTTTATTGGTACGGGTACATGCAAACAAAGGTAAACTACAAGCACCTGACTCATGCCGACGCGTTTCGTTTTCCTTCTTCATGGGCTTTTAGTCAAAAAGGTGCATGCTGGTACTTTGCACAGGGGCTAGGGAGCAAGGGCAGGACCTTTCAACCCACAGACATTTGCAATTTTTGTCAGTACGTGTGTGTATATTTGTGGGTGGTTATGCGTGCAGATGTACGTGTGTTGTAGTGTTCGTGCGTTAATCTGTTTTTGTAGGACTGGAGCAGTGTATATCTCTAAGTGCGTGTTTTTGTGTGTATGTGGATTTATGTGAGAGTGTGTGTACTTCTCAGTATGTTTGCATATGCTATCCTGTGTTTGTGCGTGTGCCCGTTTGTTTCCGTGACAGTGTATGTTTGCATGTGTATATCTATATGTAAATGTATAAAGAGTGTATGTATGGCTCGCTTGTTTGTGTGTCTGTGCATGTTTGTCGTGTGTGTGTTTTGCTTCTTTATGCTTTTTTTTCTCGCGGGTTACTTCCTTGTGAGGCAGCTGTTACAAACTTGAAAGCTGCGTAGACCAGTTGATGTAGATAAGTTCTCAGCTTTATTCACAGGATCACTTCTTGGTTACAGGTATAAGATATTATGTAGATCCATTAGAGTGCCCCACCAGGAGCAGGCTCCTCGCTGCTCAACCCATCCACACCAACTGATTCTCTCTTCCAATCCAAACACACTCAACAGTCTATCTGACCTCATCATAGGCTGAGCAGCAAGGGAGAGAACTATGTAGAGAGAGTGCATTGAGTAAAAGGTACATTACAACACATCTCCCCCCTTATAATGATGGAAAACATCCAAAAATGTGTGTTGGTGATAAAACACACGTTTCAGCAAAGAAGGATGCATTAATAACAAAATTATACATCACCCCCTTGTTATAATGATCATAACAATCAAATGCATTAAAGTTGCCAAACATACAAATGAGGGTAAAGGAGGATGCACGAAATACCTAAGATACTACATACATCTCCCCTTCATAAAGATCACAAACAACAAAATGCAAGATAAATAAATTCATTCATACTATCCACATAACTCACACTCCAAACTGCGGGAAAAATGCTGTCACACTTCACAGAGTACCCAATGCGCCATATACTAAAACGGCACAAAAATGCGGCAGAACAGGGATCTACAACCCTGAACTGCACAAACTAATTGCAGAACAGGTCTACCATATTCCCATAGACCCACTTATTCCAAGACAGGGTAATTATAATCCTCCAAAACAGTCTAAAAACTAATATAGATAGTTTCAAAACCAAAGTAAATCCAGGGTATCCCTTAACCCAAAGCAAACATTAAAGAGTCAACTTAAACCCAAGGCAACATATTATGGGTTTCTTTAAACCCAAATCAAACATATTTTGGATATCCCTAAACGCAACGTGCACAGCCAGAATGCACAGTCCAAACACCTCCATGAGGCAATAACAACATACAGGGTAATAGCAAAACCAATTGGAGAAGCCACACGAGAGGTAAACTTCCCACGTGCATACACATAATGCACAATCCCAATCCATAGTCAAAAGGTAACTAGATACAGGGTATCACCAAAGCCAATAGGAAAAGCTACACAAGAGGTAAACTTCCCATGTGCGTACCCGTATCGCACAGTCAGTACAAACTCAAAAGATAACTCTCCAAAACCAGACTTACAATAAAAGAAAACCTTTTTACAAAATGAGATATAAAACCCCATGAAGCATCATACTAAGAAATACTGAAAAACAAAACACCACAAACAATGCATATACATTTAAAACCCAAGGTAGAAATGAAAATGAAAGGCAGTCTCCTACTCTGATGAGCGATCTCTCACCCGAGCTCACCATCCAGAATAGATCTTGGTGTGAGGTACTGGGTTTTTCAGAACTGGTACTAATCCGGTAACCCAGCGGTGTCAGGGCAACACACAAAGACCCCGGAGTCCCCAGTCTTGGCAAATGGAGACACGGGATACTTCTTGATGACGTCAAGGACAAAAGTTTATTGGTTGCAACCAGGGACAGAGATCTACGAAGTACACACGGGTAGTTCGTCAGGGACTGCACACTTCTATGAACGGAACACGGTCTTTTATGCCGAAAATTACGCCTCTGGCAACATCACAATTTACATTTGGTGCATACAAACTGACCAATAGCAAGGTAGCATTTCAAAAATAGCAAATGACAACAGGCAAAAACAATCCCCTTTTCCGTTGTCCAGCCCACCAAAACGATCGCACACATGCTTGGTTTCCTGTTCGATCAGGCCGGACAAACCCATCATAAACCCTTCAACCCAGATCGATGAATATGTTGTAAAGGAAAGGCAGAAACAGATGGAAAGGAGATAGAGGAGGTGGGAACGATGTATAATAAACTCGGGCACGTCCTGCCCTTTGATCTCTATCAGGCCAGCTGTCGCACAAGGAACTGGCTCAGCGGGATTCGCCCCAGGCGAGGAGTCAGTTCGGCCAGGTCAACCAGAAGTGAGCTAAGGCGTACCTGTCAAGGACTTTCTCGGCCGCAGTCATCGGGCCTATGTTAGGGCAACCACACAAAATGGCTGCCACATACAAAATGGAACCCGGAGGTTCAGACTAAATCCTCAAATGCAGAGTGTTCTTCTATATCGATTCATACGAAAACACTCAGACACGTTACACTCGCCATTTGCGGTCTGTAGAGACCAAAATCGTCCATTTCCGACGATCTTTATAAATTGGGTTTCGGAACTTTCGAACCCAATTCGGAACCACGGAACCACAGGTGCATCAAAAATATTATTCCACTGTTATTCCAAAACGTGTTAAACTGGACGCCTTCACTAAAACTGTAAAAAGTACTCGTGGCAGAAAGACAAAACCCAACAGGAAACGATCCCAGTGTGCTTGAATCCCAGACATAGCGACACACTTGCATAGTTAAGTATTCTGATATATTTTTCTTAATTGTTGGCAAAGCATGAAATTACTTGTTTGACAACGTGGGCAAATAGCATGTAACTCACAAGAGGAACCACAGATTCATTGAAGAACAGAAGAGCAGTGCTCATCCCACAAAGACTGCTCACCTCCAAGGCAGCATGATTTTGTCCAACGTTGCTCGTGAGTATTCAAGAGTATGCCCTTCCTTCAAATCGCCACTTTATTAGAGAAAGCATCGTTATCAAAACTCCAAACTTGGTTGGCAGCGTCGAGAACAAATATGGCAAATCACTTCCAAACCCAAAATGGCGGCACGTCAATAAGGACGTATGGTCGGGTGGCTTCCAGCACGTTGCTGCACGCAGGCTTCGACAAAGGAGTCCACAACGTCGGAGAGGCGTCATCACAGCTCTCCGAGAGGCAGGTAAAACTGTGCGCGATAACATGACACGCGCTTCATTTTTTAAACAGTTAAACTGTCCCCAAAAATTGACTGTGTCAACAATTCTTGCTACTCGTGGCGAATCTCTGACAGAATATCGAGAGACAGGATACCGACAGACAAAATATCGACGCTTGAATATCGAAGGTAAGTATACCGACACCCTATCTACAACATGGTAAGTACAAAAATATTGAAACTAAAATATCAATGTTAAAAATATCGTAATTAAAAATATCGTTTTTTTTGTTATGAAAAAAATATATATAAAGTACATAATATTTGTATATAATTTAAAGTTATGTTAAAATATTTTAGAATGTTCAAAATGAATAAATAGTACATATTTAATGCTAAACATTTAATTAAAATTAAACATACAATATGTAATATATATTTAATTAATTATAATATTTATTATTTTGTGAATTATTTTAAAATTATTAACAAATACTATAAATTACAAATACATCAACACTCATAAATTAATAACATAACTAATAATACATATTTATAATTAATACATAAAAACAATGAAATATACTTTCAATATTTAAAACATTAATAAAACACAACATTATGTTACATAATCAAAATATTATAAAATACATAAATATATATAAATTATATTGGATAGCGTAGGAAAAAAAATTACTATTCAAACTCCATAGGGTGCAACAGTAGGGAAAGTGTTGGATAGCGGATAGGTAAAAATTACTATTCCCACTCCAATGAGTGCAACATTAGGGAAAGCGTTGGATAGCGTAAGGGTAAAAATTACTATTCCAACTCCAAAGGGTGCAACAGTAGGTAAAGCGTTGGACAGTGTAGGGGGTACAATTACTATTCCCACTCCAGAGAGTGCAACAGTAGGGAAAGCGTTGGATAGCGGGTGGGTAAAAATGACTATTCCCACTCCAGTGAGTGCAACAGTAGGGAAAGTGTTGGATAGTGTAGGGGGTAAAATTACTATTCCCACTCCAGTGGGTGCAACAGTAGGGAAAGCGTTGGATAGCGGGTAGGTAAAAATTACAATTCCCACTCCAATGAGTGCAACAGTAGGAATGCGTTGGATAGTGTAGGGGGTAAAATTACTATTCCCACTCCAGTGGTTGCAACAGTAGGGAAAGTGTTGGATAGCGGGTGGGTAAAAATTACTATTCCCACTCCAGTGAGTGCAACATTAGGGAAAGCGTTGGATAGCGTAAGAGTATAAATTACTATTCCACCTCCAGTGAGTGCAACAGTAGGGAAAGCTTTGGATAGTGTAAGGGTAAAAATTACTATTCCTTCTCCAAAGGGTGCAAAAGTAGGGAACGCGTTAGATAGTGTAGGGAGTAAAATTACTATTCCTACTCCAGAGAGTGCAACAGTAGGGAAAGCGTTGGATAGCGGATGGGTAAAAATTACAATTTCCACTCCAGTGAGTGCAACAGTAGGGAAAGCGTTGGATAGTGTAGGGGGTAAAATTACTATTCCCACTCCAGTGGGTGCAACAGTAGGGAAAGCGTTGGATAGCGAGTAGGTAAAAATGACTATTCCCACTCCAATGAGTGCAACAGAAGGAAATGCGTTGGATAGTGTAGGGGGTAAAATTACTATTCCCACTCCAGAGAGTGCAACAGTAGGGAAAGCGTTGGATAGCGGGTGGGTAAAAATTACTATTCCCACTCCAGTGAGTGCAATAGTAAAGAATGCGTTGGATAGCGTACGGATAAAAATTACTATTCCCACTCCAGTGGGTGCAACAGTAGGAAAAGTGTTGGATAGAGGGTAGGTAAAAATGACTATTCCCACTCCAATGAGTGCAACAGTAGGGTATGCGTTGGATAGTGTAGGGCAGTGGTTCCCAAAGTGTGTGCCGCGGCGCCCCGGTGCGCCGTGATGAGAACCCAGGGGTGCCGCGGCGCCGAGCAGGATGTGGGGGACTCGAAAGAAATGCACCGAAATATATTCTGTGGTAGTGGGGAAAGGGGCTTCCGGGTCCGGAGAAGCAGTTATGACTAAACCTGTCTGTAAATTACCCTGGAAATTGAACGTCGATCCTGTCAGGGTGGCCGACGGGAGGGAGGGCCAAGATGCATTTACGTTAAGGAGTACTCAATGCAGGAACTCGAGGTGTCAGGCAACAGCCGTAATCCTGGCCTGAGATTTCCTTTGTAGCCCTCCACGTGTGTGGGTGATCATCATTAGCCCTGGGAAATGGAAGAACACAATCCCAGTGAAGGGCGCACAGCGTTCCTGGGGCCTGGATGGCATGTGAGCAAGCCAGCCAGGTGGGTGCCTAGCGAGCACTTCCGATTCAGACAATCCAACAATTTACCAAAATAAAATAAAAAACAATTAAGAAGGTTTATTGGAACTCGCAATTTTGCCATTCACTGTACTCTTTCCTCACTCTCAGCTTTTGAGTTTGCTCCCCATGTGCCATGGGCATTTATTTTTTATGACTGGGTGAATCTTGGAGGCCTGGAGGAAAAAAAAAGTCACGAAATGTCTTATCTGAAAAAATCACGTTTGTTTTCTGGAGGCATGGCAACTAATAAAGACTGCCATTATTTCATAAGCACACTATTCCACCACTTCACATTTACTTGCATGTTTCCCTATACTTATTCATCACTAATCCTCTATGGGTCTCGGAATAGCGCCTTGTCAGAGGTATTAAGCGCTATACAAATGCAATTACAATACAATTCCTTTTCATGCTCTGGCCAATTTAGGATAACAGAAAGTATTTCCACCATTAGTTTGTTATGACTATCTCAGCAGCCAGCAGAGAAAGAGTTTCTGGCCTCAAATAGGAGACATTGACACCCTGACACTGAAAGACTACTTTGTGTGCGGGTGTGATCTTTGTGAAAGAACAGAATGCTGTCACTCACAGTGGAATGAGCCAATAACTGACGTGGACTATCTACAGTGGTTCCCAAAGTGTGTGCCGCAGCACCCCGGTGCGCCTTGAAGAGAAGCCAGGGGTGCCGCAGTGCAGTACGCTGCCTGACCCACCGGCAAAAAAAATGGCGGGGAGCCATGACCAACCGCCAACCCAGTCAAGGGAGCCACGGGTCAAAAAAGTTTGGGAACCACTGGTGTAGGTGGTAAAATTACTATTCCCACTCCAAAGAGTGCAACAGTAGGGAAAGCGTTGGATAGCGGGTGGGTGAAAATTACTATTCCCACTCCAGTGAGTGCAACAGTAGGGAAAACGTTGGATAGCGTACGGGTAAAAATTACTATTCCCACTCCAGTGGGCGCAACAGTAGGGAAAGCGTTGGATAGTAGGTAGGTAAAAATTAGTATTCCCACTCCAATGAGTGCAACAGTATGGAATGCGTTGGATAGTGTAGGGGGTAAAATTACTATTCCCACTCCAGACAGTGCAACAGTAGGGAAAGCTTTGGATAGCGTAGGGGAAAAAATTACTATTCCAACTCCAAAGGGTGCAACAGTAGGGAAAGCTTTGGATAGCGTGGGGGGAAAAATTACTATTCCAACTCCAAAGGGTACAACAGTAGGGAAAGCGTTTAATAACATAGATTTTTATTTTAACATACTTCTAAATAATGTTTATATTTGAAATAATGTATAATTAATTTTTCAAATACATCAACATCAATAAAAAACAATTAATAATAAATAAAACGATTTAAATTTGAATAATTAATTGACAATAAATTAACAACAAACACCAATAAATAATATTTATTAAATATTACTCACCAAATAATAAATATTGAAAAATAAATTATTTCTCATTACAATAAAATGTTATTTTAATTTAAATCAATATTAAAAATTAAAATACATTATACAAATTAATATTTAAAAAAAATATGTTGAACAATTAATTAATTAATTTTTCTAAGTATTAAAAAAGATTTACAAATTAAAAATATTAATTAACAATTAGAAATGCAATTATCTAATAAAATAATTAGTTACCAATTAATAATTATTTAATACATTAATTATCCATTACTAAAAATATATAAATAAATAACTATTTACTATAAAATTAATTTCCACCCAATACCTCTAAAAACTCACAACACGCTCAGGTACTAAAACATATCATTTAATTAAAATTAACATTAATTACCAATGAAATAATTAATTTATCAATTAAAATAATTATTTGCCAATCAATAATTAATTACAAAATAAATTATACATACAAAAATATCTTTTTTAATTACAATTAAATTACTTCCTACCCTATCCCCTATAAACCCACAACCCGCTCTCGTACTAAAACAAAACATTTAAATAAAATTAACATTAATTACCAATTATGTAAATATTTTATCAATTAAAATAATTAATTGCCAATTAATAATTAATTACAAAATAAATTATACATAAATAAATATTTTATTAATTACAATTAAATTACTTCCCAGCTTATTCCCCTATAAACCCACAACCTGCTCCTTTACTAAATATAACATTTAATTTAAATTAACATTAATTACCAATTATATAATTAATTAATCGATTAAATTAATTAATTGCCAATTAATAATTAATTACAAAATAAATTATACATAAATAAATATTTTATTAATTACGATTAAATTACTTCACACCCTATTCCCCTATAAATCCACAACCCGCTTCTGTAATAAAACATAACATTTAGATAACATTAACATTAATTACCAATTACATAAGTAATTTATCAATTAAAATAATTAATTGCCAATTAATAATAATTACTAAATAAATTATACATAAATCTATATTTTATTAATTACAATTAAATTACTTCCCACCCTATTCCCCTATAAACTCACAACCCGCTCCAGTACTAAAACATATAATTTACTTATAAATAAATTTAATAATATATACAATTAATGCACATATAATATAAATTATTTTAAATACTTAAATAAAACATATAACACATATATAATAAAATACAAAAAAAAATACAAATATCGATATTAGTGTCATCGAAATTAGTTACATCGATATATATGCTATCGATATTACTAACTTCGATAATACTTACATTAGGGTCGATATTCGGTCCAACGATATTCTTGACATCGATATTCTACACCTTCGAAATTTTAAACACAATATTTCAGTAGTTCGAAATTTATAACTCGATATTTTGACTGTGTACCCTCGTGGCACCCATCCAAATGTTACTGCCAAAATACCAAACAAGCATAAATCGACTTTGTGCTCCTCTTTAAATAAAAGAAAACTAACTCACCGTACACATGGAAAGAAAGTAATTTACTGGTCACTATTTTCTTTGCAGGGCGTCACTCCTTCTACTGAGCACTGGGGCTCAAATTCTCATGTCGCTCCCTTTTCACTGGAGCAGCAGGGTACACACAATTAGCATTAACCTCTTGAAAGGTGTCAGTTTTTCTTCAAAACCAATCACTGATGGTGATACCATAGCGCAAGTTGCAACTGCCAGCCCACATAACCAATTGAAAACACAGCAGCCTCAAGAGTAATAACCAGGTCACAGATGATTTCCCAATGCAGTCACTCAAGTCAATACAGGGAAGGAACTGGCACCTTAAATTGTGGGGTCACTGGTGGGGCATTTGGGGGTGCCAAGTTTCTTCCAATCCATGAGTTATAATTGACTTACTTGAAGTTCCTTTAGTTCCTTAAGTTTTCTAATTCCAAAAGTCCATTTAAGTAGCACGCAGGTTCTTTAAATCGTCGCCAGTGTTACAAACCTGAAAGCTGCGTAGACCAGGTGATGTAGATATGTTCTCAGCTTTATTCACAGGATCACCTCTTGGTTACAGGTATAAGATATTAGGTAGATCCATTAGAGTGCCCCACCAGGAGCAGGCTCCTCACTGATCAGCCCATCCACACCAACTGATTCTCTGTTCCAATCCAAATACACTCAACATTCTATCTGACCTCATCATAGGCTGAGCAGCAAGGGAGAGAACTATGTAGAGAGAGTGCATTGAGTAAAAGGTACATTACAACAGCAGCATAAGAGAAAAGATTGAATTGCACCGCAGCAGGACAGAGTAATCTACAAGGAGGTGGAGGTAAGCATAACCAGGTGGTAAGGCCACTTGCTCAATAAGCGTCTGTCACATAAGACACCCGCTGCTCTTTTTTTTTTGACAGTACCTGTACGCCCTGTTGGTTTGAACTGTGTTTTCTACGTTTTCCTGTAACTGTTGTTTCTTGTCTTCAATTTCATAAACATATCCACTTTAAAGAGATGCACGGACACGTGTAGTCTCTTTTCTCCCCATGCGCACACCCTATTGCTCCGGAACCCTCGGTCACCCCTTTGTAAACTAACACCACACACTGGCTGGGGGTTACCAGACACGTACCGAGGATACATGAGCAACATACTACTTCCCCCGGTCCAAAGCAACACATCAGTGTACTCTAGCAAGCTCGGCACCACAGCCATGACCAGGGCACGTGCACACACCCACAGTACTTTAATCCTTACACTTCCAGTGCCATGAGTTGCAACTGAAACACGCCACTACCCCTTTGAGCCCCTTGCATATCTTTAACCTCGTTTCATCCTGCGCAACATTTAGGACCGCTTTTGCTTCTTTGGACAGGCTGCCAACACCGTCCACACATCATCCAAGAGCACGTGTCACTTATAGTTGTTGAGATGTCACTCTTAATTATACTGAAAATAATAAATGTATCCCCTCACATATCTTTAACCTCGCTTTCATCCTGCACAACATTTAGTACCACTCTCGCTTCTTTGGACAGGCCGCCAACACAGTCCATGCATCATCCAAGAGTGCGTTTCACTTATAGTTGTTGAGATGCCACTTTTAATTATACTGAAATTATTAAATTGAGCCCCTCGCATATCTACAACTTTGCTTTCATCTTGCACAATGTTTAGTACCGCTCTCGCTTCTTTGGACAGGCCGCCAACATAGCCCATGCGTCATCCAAGAGTGCGTGTCACCTATAGTTGTTGAGATGTCACTCTTCATAATACTGAAATTATTAAATTGAGCCCCTCGCATATCTATAACTTTGCTTTCATCTTGCACAATGTTTAGTACCGCTCCCGCTTCTTTGGACAGGCCGCCAACACAGTCCACACATCATCCAAGAGCACGTGTCACTTATAGTTGTTGAGATGTCACTCTTAATTATACTGAAATTATTACATTGAGCCCCTCGCATATCTATAACTTTTGCCTTCATCCTGTGCAACGTTTAGTACCGCTCTCACTTCTTTGGATAGGCCGCCAACACAGTCCATGCGTCATCCAAGAGTCTGTGTCACTTATAGTTGTTGAAATGTTATTCTTAATTATACTGAAATTATTAAATTGAGACCCTCACATATCTTTAACTTCGCTTTTATCCTGCACAACGTTTAGTACCACTCTCGCTTTTTGGATAGGCCGCCAACACAGTCCACACGTCATAACACTATTCTAAATGCAACAAACATCCCACAATATAACCACTCACTGCCACATAGTTACTTAACACATAATTACACTCCAAAAAATGCGACATAAATGCGTTCCACATTATATCACTCAATGCCACATAATTACATAACACATAATTACACTACAAAAAATACAACATAAATGCGCTCCATATTATACCACTCACTGCCACATACTGACATAACACATAATTACATTATACTACATACAACAAACACCACGCATAACACCACTCAGTGCCACATAGTTACATATCACATAATTACACTATTTTATTTATTTATTGAGCTTATAAAGCGTAACAGCTACCCAAAAGGGTTTCCCGGTGCTAGAAAATAGCAACAAGCAATAGGCACAAGAGAGAAACAGTTACTGGTTAAAAAGCCAGGTCTTAACGGCTTTACAGGAACGGGCATAGCAGACCTCCGAGCGAATATCTAAAGGAAGGGAGTTCCATAGCTTGGGCCCTAAGAAGGCAAAACACCTGCCGCCCATTCTGGAAAGTCTGAACTTGGGCACAGTAAAAAGCATTTGAGAGGAGGAGAGAAGTGAACGAGAAGGCAGGTAGACATTGACAAGGGATTGGAGGAAGCTGGGGGCGTGACTTGACCTGATTTTAATGCTTGTAGCTGAGTGCCTTAAATTTCACTCGGCTCTCCACCCTCAGCCAGTGCAGGTCACGAAGGGATCCCATTATATGATCAGTATTATGGCAGCTGCTAAGCAGGCGTGCCGCAGCATTCTGCACTAGCTGGAGGCGTTTAATGACTGCCTTGGTCACCCCCAGGTAGAGTATGTTACCATAGTCCAACTGGGAGGAAACCAAGGCGTTCACCACAGATCTCCTGGTGTCGGTTGGCTTAATACAGCATCAATGCAATCCACATAATTTTACTCACTGCCACATATTAACACACCACATAATTACACTCTACTAAATATAATATAAATACACTCCACACTCCACACAACAATACTCATAACCACATAATTAGACTACATATTTACACTCTACTAAATGTAACATACACCACACATAACACCACTCAATACCACATAATTATATGCCACATAATTACATAACACATATTATCACACATTGCAACGTATTAACACGCCACATAATTACACTCTACCCAATACAATATAAACACTCCACACAGCAACACTCAAAACCACATAATTACACCACATTTTTACACTCTACTAAATACAACATACACCACACATTATACCAATAACACATAATTACATACCACATAATTACATAACACATAATTTAATTATACTAAATCCGACAAACACCCCACATAAAACCACTCACTGCCACATAATTAAATATCACATAATTACACTGTAATCAATACAACAATAATACAATCCAAATAATATCACTATGTACCACCTGTTAACATGCCACATAATTACACTCTAATCAATACAATATAAATACACTCTCCGCAACAACACTCAAAACCAGATATTAACACCACATAAATAAACTCAATTAAATGCAACACACATCACACAAAATACCACTAAAACAAAATATTTACATACCACATAATTACACTAAACTCAATACAACATAAATACAAACCACATAATTTTATTCACAATCAGATAATCGCACACCACATAATTACACTTTACTCAGTTCAATATAAATACACTCCACATTACAGCACTCAAAACTACATAATTAAACCACATAATTACACTCTACTAAATGCAACATATACTCCACATAATACCGCTTATTAACACATAATTACATTCAGCATAATTACACTGTAGTCAAAAAAACATAAATACATAAACTACACATAAACAATACATAAAACAAATCATCATCATTAAGTGCCACATAATTACACAACACATAATAACACTCTCCACAATACAAAATAAACACACTGCACATAATATAACTCAATACCACATAATTATATGCTACATATTTATATTGCAAAACACACTCCAAATAACACCACTCACTGCAACATAATTACATGCCACATAAAAACACTCAACTAAATGCAACATACACCCCACAAAATACCAATCTATAACACATATTTCCATTCCACATAATAACACTCAACACAATACAAAAATAATACAATCCACATAATATCACACAGTACCACTTAATAACACACCACAAATTTATGAACTACACTCAATGCAAGATAAATAAACTACACTTAACAACACTCAGTACGACATAATTACACACCACATAATTAAACTATACTCAATGCAAAATCAATACCCTCCACATAATACCACTAACTACCACATATAACACTTTCAATTACATCTATTCAACATAAAACACATAAAAGACAATACTGTACAACATAGCAAAAACTTCAAAATAAACACTTAAGGTCCCAAAAGCGAGACCTATTGGCTATGCCAATGCTTGTTTTGTATTTTCTTGTTGTTTTCTTCTACCTTCAATAAAATATTTGGGACAGTCCAATATGTCAGCTGGCCAGCTGACAAGTGTAGGCAAAATCACTCATTGGCTTCCAACACATAGATGTTCATCTGTTTGTTAATGTGTGTGTTTTTGTGTGCAATGGTTCCAAGACTCTAAGGGGCTCATTTATTGGAAAGTCATGCAAATCTTGCCTCGCTACATGACAGAGAAAGGGCAGACATGCATTGCATTTGTGTCCTTTCCATTGTGCTGCTGGCCTTTTGGCAGACTAGCACCAATGCAAGCACTCTTGCACCTTGGTGCAAGGGTGCCTGCACTTCATGCTGGATTGTGTTTGCGCAGGAAGGGACACCTTCCTGCATAAAAACAATCCTGGGAGGCATATTGCTCATTTTGCAGTACAGATCGAAAGCAGAAGAAATGGGGAGAAATAGAATTTGTTTTCCTTGTAACGCCTTCCCAGGAAGGTGTAAGATGTTGGTGCATTCCCTGGTTTACAAGTTCTTTAAATCTAGGGAAGCGTCAAAATCTATTGGAGTTGCATGGGAAACATTCACGCAACACCCATGGAATACCTTCCCAGGATAGAGTAACACAATGCAGAGATAGGGGCTGCGTTGAGTTTCTCCAGATTTCAGGAGCCACTCAGAGGCAAGCAATGTGGCTTTGAGTGGCTTCAAGCATCTGTTAAGGTTTGAGTGACTTTAGCACCATGTTATGTGGTGCAAGAGCGATGCAAACCCTCTCATAAATAAGCCCCTACGTACACAAATGTGCAGATAGCGCACTTGGGCACACCAGACGTCTGAAAACAGTGGTTTATGCACGGTTACGGGATTATTTTCAGAGCCCAACCTCCTCATGCAGGATGATGCTGTGTTGAAATACGAGCCCCTTTTATCACAGAGGATAAAAAGGAGAGCATAAAGTTCTTGTCTATGGGAACCCAGTATATTGGTCATCATATTCCATTCCATCACCGTAGGGGGAATGAAGGGGCTGGTTTCTGCAGAATACCCTAATGAGAGCTTCACAAAAATGCATGAAAATGTCTCCTGTTTGGGTTTAGGTGAACAATCACTTTACAGCCTTCTCATGTTCTGAGGTTTCCATGTTTACAAACGTTGAACACAATTGGAAAAGGCAGCTGACCTGAAATCTGCCATTGTAAAATGAGCCACGTCACCTCGTCACTATGGAGTTTTCAAAAACAGTATATGTGTTATATACTTCATTTATCAATGTTTACCCCGTGGGCAATAACTGTACCTGTCACTATGGTGAATTTCTATTAGGTTGGGTTTCTCTGCATATGTGTCTGGGGTACACTGTACTGTACCTCTGTATTGGATCACGCTTGATTTATGACATGCCATCTTCGCTTTGTATTGTTGGAGCGCAATATCCATCAGCGGGCTTTCTTCTTCACGCATACAAAGAATGTCATGCCTGCAGCAGGTGTCAGTGTTACACTTTCACAGAAGCTGTGACACTGCATCCCAGGAAGGACCTGGGTCCCTGGCGGAGTGCTCCACTTTCTTCTAAATTAGGGCACAACTGCACCGTTGGCACACAGGCACTACACTACAGTGGGCATGCAGCATTCTGCTCTGCACTTGGCGCAATCAAGCAGACACCAGCAATATGTTCCCACCTGTCCATTAACTAGCAAGGAAGCTGGTACTGGGAAGGTGATTTACAATAAACCTACTCTCTGTGTGATAATTACTACTCCCAGGTTGTAAAATGCAGTGGAATCTGCATATGATTTTAATTGAATCCAAGTTCTAGGGAGAGGTATGGCACAGTGGCAGCAGTGGCTGACTACTGTGCATGGGATTTGTGGTTCAATTCCCGGTGGCAGCTCAGCTCAGCATCATGTGACTCTGGACAATAGCTCACTTAGTCTCCCTGATGGCCTTCAGCGCCTTTAAACCCCTAATGATTGATATGTTTGCACTTTACTAATAGGAATTATTGTTATTATTTCTGAGATGTAAATAAATAGCACAGCTGTCTCTCTTGTGGCCTATTGTCCACACCCTCCCCTGGGAGGGTGTCCTGAATCATCGCAACCCTTTCCCTAGGGTAGTTAAGGACTTACCTGGGTGTAGATCCCTAGATTCGTCAAGGGAAAAGATTCAGATCAGACACCACTTCTTCTACCGTCTGGGCACCCTGGACTTTGATGGACTTCGTTTGGGCTCAACTGCAACCCCCTTCCCGTCTGCCTCATTGTCTCTGCCTGTGCACCATACAGGAACCTTCCAAGGTCTGTGAGCATCAAAGACACATGAAGGAATCTCCCTTGGAATGAAGGAGTCACTCCCCTGCATTTTCAGGCACCGCAACTAAGTCGACTGGTCTGCTGACCCTGAGCTACTCCAGACTCTGAACAGCTCTGCAACACAGGTGGTAGTTTTCCACCGCTCCCGAGGCCTGCCCTGCCTTCTCACCAAGTTTGGGGCCCCTGTGCACCATGTCAACTAGTAGTTGCATAGGCTTGTTGACTTCTCTCCAAGAAGATCCTTGGGCTCCTGGTAGCTCCAACCTCAAGTATCTCCTGTGACCAAAATCCTCAGCCCCACCTCATCGTGTGCATTGTGGCCTGCATCTTCTGGTGAGCTGCTTGAGGTCCTCTCACCACTCCAGTGCCTCCTGTGGGTCCATTTGAGGGTCACATTTGTTTCTCTTGGGCTCCCCTGATTGCTCAGGGCCTGCCCTGACCCCCCTGCTTTTGGTGAGTCCCCTGGACCTTGCTACTTCCGACGTTGCTCCTTCTTCAGCTCCAACATTCAGCTCCAACATGGCTCCAGCATTTGCCAAGGCTTGTTGGTGCTACCGACAGTCACCGACCCCTCATCACTCAACATCCTTCATGGTACAGCTTGTGCACAGCTTCTGATCTTCCTATCTGTCGCCTGGTCCTCACAGCTACAGAGTCAAGGTCCTCGTCAACTTTCCTGCAACACCTGACTTTGGAGGGCTTTCGTCTTCCAAGTCTCCTGGTCACTCCTGAGTGACATAGACTCTGTCCCCTCTGCCTGCAGGTACTTCTCGTTTAGAATCCACCTGCGGATTCCACCAGACTCTTTCTCCTCTTCCAGCAGCGGCACTTCCTGAAGTCCTCCATTGGAAACAACAGCGGTTTCCGACACCACTTCTCACGTTTGCACCAGGGCGTTCCTGGAGTAGGTAACAAGGTACTAGGGTATCTATGGGTGGGATGGCTCTCCAACCTTCTGTCTTCCACCGGGTGTCTTCAAGGTCCACTTTCAAGGGTCCCTAATCTTTAAAAATCCAACCGCGACTTACACGTAGACTTGTATGGAGCACGCGGTTGTGTACCCACACTGCACACTCTCTCCGCGGGGCTCCTACTTACTTACCTTGGGTGCTTCCTTGGGTCCCCAGCACTTCGACATCCTCTCAACACTGTCTTGATCCGAGTCGTGGTTCTCATACCACTTTCTTAGCATATGGTTTGGTCCCCCCATGGGGCCACAGTGTATTTCATGCTATCTACTGTAATTTCTCGCAAAGTATTGTGTGCATTGTGTATGTCGCTGGGTAGGAGATATTTGTATGTCGTAGAGAGAATTATGTAATAAACACATATTTTTATAAATACCTTGTGTGGTTATTTTTCACTTAATCTATACTATAAGATTGCATTCTGGTAAAACAAGCTGCTTTACACTCCTTGTGAACTAAACCTCAAGGCTGCTCTCTACAGCTACCATTAGAGAGCTTTTCTAAGGTTGTCTAAGACCTCTTTAATCCCCATAAGGGTTGTCTGGACTGGTAAAGGTGTCCACATATACCGGGCCAGCATCTCACACAGACTCACACAAACTTATGAGTCAGCTCTAATAGCAAGTGCAAACAGCTAAAGACCTGGCTATTCTCAAGCGTAGAGAATAAAATATAAAAAGTACCCACCTCCTATAACCTCTTCTCTGTCCATGCCTTAGCGCGGAGACACACCGTTGGTGTAACCAAGCGCTCTACAAATGAATAAATATAAATATAAATATAAAATGATTTGAGTATAACAGACAAGCATAGACTAACATAGCGTCTGTTCAGTTTCAAAAGCAGAGAATGTCTGGCAAAGGTCTCAAAACCATGACATTTTATAGAGTTTCAGGCAAAAAAGCCACACACTCAAAAGGGGTAGTCTTGAGATCATAGGACTGCACTAACATTGTTACGCTTAAAAGCACCAATCTGTATTATAATTCACATGAGACCTGAAATAAAAAACATTTAGGAACAACTACTTTACTGCATATTAATAAACATATTACGAGATTAACCCCTTGGCTGCTGGGGTAATTCTCCTGCTGTGCTTTGGGGGGGGGGGGGGGTGGCGCACACAGCGCTCCGGTGCTCATGACGAGGTCAGCTCGTCATGAGCTACAGTGCTCCTGTGCTCATGACGAGCTGAGCTCGTCACGGCCACACCCGTTTCAATAGAACGTTCAGCACAGCAGGGGAATTATCCCAGCGTGCGAGCGTTCTAATGGCCATGACGAGCTCAGCTCGTCATGAGCACCGGAGCACTGTAGCTCATGACGAGCTGAGCTTGTCATGAGCATGCAAGGGGTTAAAAAAGGAGATGACTATGCATTTCATAATAACTGAATACAATAACACGTTCATGCAATGAATGGCTTCTACAAAAGCAAATGACCTTGCAATTGTTGCAGATACAAGAATATCCCAGGTAGAGTTGGACATAACTGGAATAATTATTTCTAGCATAATTTCTCATAGACACTACTCGTTATTATGTGCAATTCTGTGAGAAGTGTAATTGAGCATTTAGCACAATTTTAGGCCCAAGGATGCATTTTGCGCTAAGAAAAAAGCACTTAATGCCACAAGACACAAACAGAAGTAGCTGGCAGTTGCTCGCTCTCTTGAAGTTCATTGTTCCTAATCCTGTGCCCCTGCGGTACTATTTTTACCCCAAGTGCCTCTTAATTACTCAAGCTGGCGTAATTTCGCATCACAAGAGCAATACGTACTTCTGCGTAATTAACATTTTCTAGGCTTGGGCATGGGCGTGGCGTAGGTGCAGTTCAGGATGGTCGCCTAGAGGGTTAGCTCTGCCGCACCAGGAAATCTTCTGGTCTTCAACGGCGCTTGTCTCCCTTCGATTCAGAACCTGTGCCCCGTACTATGCACCGTAACCTCTGGGGTCACTGGTGAGACCTTTCTGTGGCTGCTAGCGCATCGCGCTTTATGACTTCTGCTTTGCGTCTCCTCAGGTAATGTCAGACGCAATTTTGGGGATATGCACGAGTGACGAGTGACGGACTTAGCACCTCCAGGAATATGTGTTGTTTCCGCGGCTCCTCTGATGATATTGGACTCAGTTTTCTTCTTGATTAATGGAGAGTCCCCACTGCTATCTATTTTTCAAGATGCCCTGCCTGCATCCTTTTTGAGACTGCTGGCGCTTCACGCTTCATGAATTCTGCATTGCGTCTCCTCAGGCAATTGTCTGCCACCATTTTAGGGGTACATGCGAATGATGAACGACGGACCTAGAGCCTCCAGGTATGTGTACTGCTCACGCTGGCTCCTCTGCTGATTTCGAAATCAGTTTTCATCTTAATTAATAAAGGAGTCCCTACTACTATTCTTCAAGATGCTCTGCCTGTGCCCTGTGTGTAATTCCACTATAAACACATCAGGTATGCAACCATTGTAGTTGTACCTTCTCCTCGGCTGTGCTCACACTTCATGCATCTTGCTCATTTGGCCTGATATAACGCTTGTTTCATAAGCAATATCCTTGCATAAACTTTTCACCACTTGAAATCTTTTCACTTACTGATACCTCAGCGTCAGAACATGCTGCTCACCTGTTGAGCGATTTTCCATCACATGGCTACTGCTCGTTTGTCTGCTTTCAGCACACTTTTGGTCTCCTTAGCTCTTCCAGACGGCAGCCAAGTGCGGATTCCCCGCGCTCTGTGACAAGCCAACCAGTCAACGCATCCTTCATCTTAGAAGGATTTTCTGGAGCAACTTTATACCTCCTCACTTCAACCTTCCAAGAGTTGCTTTCTATATGTGGTCAATTTACTGTGCCATTGATTTTAGTTGACAATAAGTCTTCCTGCCTCCTTCTTTAATTGAGAATACCTGTTTCCTATGGGCAAATTGCGCATACCTAAATTTGTTTATTTGTTTTTGTACCTACCAAGGGGTCGATTCCGATCCGGAAAAAAGCGCTTTGAATTTCCGTCCGAAGCGTTTTTCCCCGTACAAATCGAACCCGTACACGTCTCCGTACGAATCTGCAAGTACGATCCCAATCCAAAGCATCACTCTGTACGACTCGTAAAAATCTCCTAACAAATCGAAAGTCCATACGAATGACATTCGGCTGACGCTTCACGCTACGTCCGACCCGCAGACTCTCCTTACCCTCCGTGCCACTGGCTTCCTCCGACTCCTCAAAGCAGGTGGCACTGTCGCTGGGTCCCTCTGTGTGGTCTGTGTCTGTGTCTCCTCCAGATTGTGGTGATGATGCTGTTGGCAAGGAGAAAAAGAAAAATATATCAGTCACCTGTACACATCTGACAAATCAGCTAGAAAAAAATTGCCAACATTTCTAAACATGGCATGCATCATGAGTCCCAATCCATTGAACTATGCACAATGTTAAGCCTAGTCTTGGGCAATCTGAAGAGAAACTACGTTCAATGTATAGTAGGATAGAAGTAACAGGCAAGGCAACAACTTGTATGAGAGAGACACATTGATGACCGACTGCCTGACAACCGGATAGCTGATGATCATTCACTGTTCATTTTCCCACCCTGACACACAAAACCAGACCTGGTCATGGTCGAATTGCAGTGACCCTGTGCCACATGCTAAAAGTCCTTCTTGAACTGCCATGTGATGCCATCCTGGGACCTGGAGCCAAGTGTACCTTCACCTCACACTGGCATTACGGCTGTCTACACCCAAAGTCACATTGTCTGGTTGACCATCTATAAGATTTCCTAACAACATGCAACATATTTTGAGTATATGCACACACACACTGCACAGTGTGAGTATGCACAAGCCAAAATTATTATACATGTACAGTGTGCTCCTGTAGCTAACACATGACAATTAGAAAGTACACCATGGACAAAGGCCACTGAGGCTGACTTGTGCAGAAAATACATGTTGAGACTCCAGATCAGTGCAAAAATATGAAGAAGGGCAGACAATCAATCAATCAATCAAAGCATTTATATAGCGCACTACTCACCCAGAGGGTCTCAAGGCGCTAGGGGAGGGGGGTCCGCTACTGCTCGAACAGCCAGGTCTTGAGTTGCTTCCTGAAGGCGAGGTGGTCCTGCGTCAGGGAGGGAGTTCCATGTCTTGGCGGCGAGGTAGGAGAAGGACCGTCCCCCTGTGGTGGCTCTTCGGATGCGGAGGACTGAGGAAATATAAATTTTATGGTCAAGTTGTGTTCCCTAGCGTGTACCCCACCGTCTCCATGTACGAGTTAAAGTGCATGTAACTTCCCTCCTGTACCAGCTATGAAGATGCAAATACATTTGCGTCCAACGTTAACATGTCCTCTTTCAGACCCACCCTGAATGGGTTGAATGGTCCATTCCTAAGTATGCCATGCCAACGTCTTTTTGTGGTGTACTTCTCCGTTTTTCAGCCCTAGCTGAGTAGGCCCTGAATTTCTGCCACCGAGCCTCTTTTCTGGCTTCTGACTCCAAGGGCCTCTGCCCAGGCTGCCTCTGTACCCGTGAACTCTGACTTACTTTCAGCGCGGCCTCTCGCGCTCAGCTCAGCCTGCTGCCTGCCAAGATTGACTATAACCTTCGAGTTATCTGTTCCGCTCCTCGAAAATACATTCCTGCCTGCTAGCTTCAGTAAACATCCCCCTCAGCTACAGGGCCAAAGGGCCGACCTGTCTCCGTGCAAGTAATTCATAGCCTCTGTTACCATGCTCCCATGGAAGGCCCATGCCCCCACGCTTCTCATGCAGACACTCAGGCGCTTATACACGCATCCACAGTTAGTATAGAATAGCTTCTGCCCTAGAGACCTTTCTGCCCAGATAGCTCAGTTCCTAAACACCAGATATCAGATATGATAGAAGCACAAGTTGATCTGACATGCCAGACTTCTGTCTCTTTCCGTCAGTGTAAATGTCAAGTCCCCTGCACCCTCCAGTTTCACGTCCATCACACGTCATGCAGCTGCGCGCGCATCCAAGCTTCCAATTTCTGCTGACATTGCAACATCTCTGTTAGTGCCACCCCTTTTGTGACACCTATCTGTGACGTTTCTAGTTCACGCCTAGTCTACGCCTTCTGATTACGTACTAGTAACACGTGTATACTGTTATCTTGTCTTCTCTCAGCTGTTACGCCTACTATAACTGTTTCCTATGACATGAATTAAGTATATAAGCTATGTAATGTAATAAAAGAGCGCTCTATCCCTTCTGACACCCCTGTGGTGGTCAGAACATGATATCCTGGTCTTGACCATTCCTTTTCGAGGAATAAAACCCCTAAGAACTCTAACACCACGGACTCTGTTTTCTTTCTTTCCGATTGAGTTATTATTGATTAAGTACTTACCTGCATAGAAATTAAGAGAGTAAATTAATTATTTACGTCATTTTGGCGCCCGAAGAGGGACTCCTCCCCCACCTCACGCGCCGGTTGGTGCGTTGCAAGCTATGTCCCCTGCCATCCGTTAGATGGAAATTACGCGTACCGGCAGGATTTCCTGCATCTCCCTCTGACCCACGGAGGTGACGAAGACTGCGATCAGTACCCAGACGAGGCGGTGAGGAGTGCGGAGGATCCCGACCAGAGCCTAGCCGAAAGAAGCAAGGTCCGAGGTGTCAAGAGGCCCACCAGGTTTCCGAAATTTTCCGAAGTTTTCCGAAGTTTTCCGAAGTATCGAATCAAGTCCAGTCGAGTTTTCCGAGGCCTTCTGTTTCCGTGCTTCCCGGTGAGTACCATTGCTGGGACGTATCTAGACGGGTTTGGGTACACAAGTCCGGTCTGCACTGTTTTTTAGACAGTGTATCTGTACTGTTTCGCAGTATATCTAGTATTCTGAATTTCTGCACTGTTACACCAGTGTATCTGTACTGTTTAGCAGTACATCCAGTATAGGGGGTAGTCATCTATGTCTCAAATGTCTTTTCATGTGATTAACGTCGTGGTATGAATGTGACCGTTTTAATGTGCATTATTGTGTTTCTTGTATAATTAGCTGTACCCAGTATCAAGTAAACCAAGGATTGAGCATTCAGTACTAAGTAAGCAAAATGCCGTTTTTCAACAAGTTAAAGCAGATAGGAACTAGGAAAGGGATACTGGAGGAAGAAATTCCTATTCCCCCTAGGGACACTCCAGGTAACTTTATGTACCACAAGCATGGCATAGATGCCATATTATATCTTGATTTATGGGCTTACTATACCAAACATCTAGACGAAAGACACAGATGGCCCGTTAACGGAACATGGGATGCCGAGTGCATCATGAAGGTAGAGGAAGCACTATGGAAAAAGAAAGCCAGACAATCTCAGAAAGACGCCATAGAATTTTGGCGTAAGGAATCACATAAACGTGCTGAAAGAGCATTACGTAGAGAAGATAGACTTAAAGAATCAGAAAAAGCCCAAGAAAACGAACTAGTTACCGAGGGGATCCGAGTAAAAACAGAACAAATAGACCGCGCACGACATAATCTCGTGAACGGTATGTATCTTGCGGCCGAGGGTACACCTGAGGCCCTATCAGAAATACCGAAAAACTTACCGCCACCATTAGTTCCAACTAAAGTAATGCATAAGACTACTAAAGATATATTCCTAAATTCTTATCTAGAGGATGTAGCACCGGCTTACACCAATCTGCCTGTTCGTGCCTTGCCTACAGACAGGGACGGGGGTGGCACCCCGCCCCCAGATCATGTTCCGCCGGTACCGCGACAGACCTCCCCCGTTCCGCCAGCCCCGCCACTTCCCGCACCCAAAATTGACCTACCGAAACAACGTTTACCTGATCCAACTAAACGACAAATTCAAGTTCAGATACAGACTCCACAGGGAGATAATGCACAAGCCTCCGCTTCAGGAGGTGCGACCGCGGGTCTTCGGACCCCGCCATTAACACACAGATTCAATCTCAGGGATATGCAGAGTCCTCTCACGTTCAGGTCACCCCGCCTTGACGCATTAAAAGAAAACATTTCAGTTTGCAGATACGATCCAGTACCCGGAAAAGACGATCTAATGATATTGGCATCACTACGGTTAAGATCTGCTACTGATGTCTTGTTATGCTATGTAGGAATGAAGGACCGTCTAGATAGAATATATGAGTTTGTTCAGACAGGGAAAGACCCTGACAGTATTAAGGAGGCCATGGAGAAACAGAAAGTTGACATTCAAGCACAGATACTACGTTTTTTTATAAATTGCCTAATAAGAGAACGAGACAGGCCTGGAACAGATCAGAGTGAATTAGATGCACTGAACAAGTGGGGTCAAAATATAGCTGAAGGAAAACATGACAAGGGGACTTGCATAGCCAGTATGTGTAGAAAAATAAGAAAAGCAGTGATAGCAGTACACCAAAAAGAGAAAGAAAAAGCTTCCTCCGAGGAGGAAGAAGAACAGGAAGAACCAGAAAAGACTACAGATATTATAGCGTATGTAGGTAAGGGAACTTACCTTAGGAAGGGTATCCGTCCGGAAAACAAGAGAGTTTTTCTCTCTGCTTTAACAAATCCGAATTCTTCTGAACATCAGTTCCAGGAGACTGATAAAAGGCTTCGAGACCGAATGGGGTACCATGTACTCAATTCTATGGATGAGCAAGAACTAGCCCGATCAGCCATATTATGGGCCGAAAATTCAGACATATATAATGATGATACCTTAGCACAGACGTTTCTGAACCTCTCCCCAGACGAGCAGAAATTAGCAGGTGTATACATGATTCAGCACCTCCTCACGAAATACAGAAACCAACATTCTGATCCGGGTCCCTTACACGAAACATTAGAAGCACTACTTATGGATAGATGGAGAGGTTTCAGTACCAAGTTAATACAAATAATTCTAGAACAACGACATAAATATAACACTTTCGTAAGCTCTGAATATGTTCCCGCCCCGCCTCCAGAAAGGAAAATGTACCACATGCAATGCGGGAGTGGCATTGAAAGCCAGAACCCTTTACGAGAAGTACACCCAGTTATGGGTGAGGATCACCGTTTGAAACGCGTGTATGTTCACACTCCTCTGACTAAATTAGAGCTGTTAGAAATGAAGAAACTAGTCCCGTGTCATGATAAAGACCCTGCAGGTTTTCACAGAGAGCTTAAAGACATGTTACTAATGGGGGATTACACGTATGAGGATATCATGAAAATGTTGAAGGTACTGTTGCCCACGGGCATCTACGAGAAATTAAAGGAAAAAGACTGGGAGGTGGGAGACACAAAGATTGCATGGGCAGAGATAGAAGACGAAGAAAGCAAACGTGTCCCAGGGGTAGGCCTTGGGGACAAAACTAAAGCATTACCAGGTTTAATAGTACAGGTTCTGCCAAGATTATTGACAACTAGAAAGGAAGATTGGGACGCGATCTCGTCCTGTAAACAGAAACATGATGAAGATACTAGTGACTTCTTTTCAAGATTCGAGAAATGTTTCATTATTAATAGTGGCCTCAAACCAAGTAGCGAGTCATATCCGCATCTATTTGTATCAAAACTAGTCGAGAACTCCCTACCATTAGTTAAAAACCGAGTGTACAAAGTTGAAAGTACTTGGCAGGCAAATACGCCATCCCAGATGTTACAGATGCTCCAATATCATCAGAACAGAATTAGAGAAGAACAAGATCAGGAACAAAAACGCATGAAAGACACGAAGATGAAAATGTTAGTAGCTCAGACGGTCCCAGCCGACGGTCAGAGAAAGGGTGGGACCCAGACAAGTCACACTACAGCTCCTATTGCAAGCAGCCAGGTCACTACGTACATGAATGCCCCGTTCTGAAACATAACATAGCAACAGGTAAAACTAAAGAAAGACCGCATCCGCCTAGACAAGATCATAACCAGCATCAGTCTTCACAGAATACACAGAATACACAGCCTATGCATGCTTCTTCACCTCCAGCACAGACAGTAGCGGTACCACAGCCACAGCCCATTGCTGCGTCCCAGCAAGTCTCGCAACAGATGTACCAGTATGCCCAGTCCGCATATCCAGATTACCCCCGATATACATGAAACAGCCTAGAGAGGGAAGGTGGCTTGCCTCTTATTGAAATTCCTGTAGATCAAGAAGGTCCTTATGTACACAGTCGCGTATTGGGAAAAGACAGAAAGTTTTTAATTGACACAGGGGCAAGTCGCACCACAATCAGCCATGATGAAGTCCCAGGGGCACCCCTCTCAGGCTCACAGAATGTTTCCCTTGGTTTTTCAGGACAGCCCATTGTAAATGAAGTATCAGAACCAGTCCCCCTGGCTGTGGGTCCATTATCACGCGTTACAGACTTGTTACTTACAAAATCATGTCCAGAAAATCTGTTAGGAATTAAAACATTGAAGGCTCTAGGAGCTATAATCTGCTGTTCCCCGGAGGGAGTTAGACTCTTTCTACGGGATTTCAAGGGTCATTATGTTTTGCGAGAATTCGATGTCAGATTGAAAAATGTACCAGATCACTTGTGGGCCAAAGGCCCAACTGATGTAGGTTGTATGCATATCACACCATACCGTGTTACACTCAAAACAGGAGTTGTACTACCCCGAATCAGACAATACAAGTTACCACCCGATGCTGTAGTGGCTTTACTGGAAATCATTGAAGAGCTTATAGCACAAGGAGTGGTCGTAGAGACCGACTCCAATATCTGTAATTCACCCATTATTCCGATTCTTAAACGTACTGATCCCAATGCACCGCCAGTATATCGGCTGGTGATTGATCTTCGAGAACTGAATAAATGCATTATTCCACAGTACCCTGTGGTTCCCGACATCTCATCCCTATTGACTGCTATTGATTCAGAAGCAACGTTCTTTACTGTAGTTGACCTCAAGAACGCCTTCTTCAGCGTGCCTATTGATCCAGAGAGCCAATATCTCTTCGGATTCAGTTTAAATGGACGCAGTTTCAAATTTTCACGCGCACCTCAAGGATTCACAGAAAGCCCCAGCATCTATAGTCAAGCACTGAAAAGACAACTTGACTGTATTACAATGCCAGTTAACACCGCATTACTGCAATACGTCGATGATCTGCTGATCACCGCACGAAGTGAGCCCGAATGTGAACAAGCATCACTGACAGTTTTACATTTTCTGGCAGACAAGGGACACAAGGTGTCTCCTTCGAAGCTACAATTCTGTGTTCAGCAAGTTGTGTACTTGGGTCACTTGCTGTCCAAAGTGGGGAGACAGCTCACTCCCGATCGCATTCAGTTAATTGTGAATATGCCGCAACCCCAGACACAAAAGGAAGTGCGGGCCTTCATAGGCCTCACCTCGTACTGCAGACAATGGATTCCTCAATATGCATTTCTGGCCAAACCACTCATCCAGTTAACGACACAGGAGGCAGCGACTTCGACTGCCCTCCCTTGGACTCAGGAACACACACAAGCTTTTGAAGAATTAAAGAAAGCCTTATGCCAAGCACCAGTTTTAGCGACACCATGTTACAGCAAACCGTTTACACTTTTTGTTACAGAACGTGATGGTACAGCGTTGTCTGTCCTCACTCAAGATCAAGCAGGCTCACATAAGCCTTGCGCTTATTTCTCAAGTACATTGGATTCAGTAGCCCAGGCACTCCCTGCGTGCTTGAAGTCAGTAGCAGCAACAGCGTTAGCCATCAGACAGAGCTATTCAATTGTGTTAGGCCATCAATTAACAGTACAAGTTCCACACTCTGTAGAGGTTCTGTTAAACAGAACCCAGACTCAGCACTTGACTATAGCACGACTGACAGGTTATGAATTAACGTTATTCCAACCACACATAGAAATCAGGCGCTGCAGCATTCTGAACCCCGCAACACTGTTACCTACAATTATGACAGATCCAGCCCCGCATGATTGTATAGAAATCATTAATGCAGTAACAAAGCCACGACGAGACTTAACAGATGTCCCACTGACAAATCCAGACCTGACACTTTATGTGGACGGTTCATGCATGAGAACAAGTACAGGAGAATTAGTGGCCGCATATGCAGTGACCACTGAAACTGAAGTTAAAGAAACCCATCGTATTGACACACTGTCTGCTCAAGCAGCAGAGCTCATCGCTCTGACCCGAGCTTGTATACTAGCCAAGAACAGAAATGTTAACATATACACTGATTCCCGTTATGCGTTCGGAGTCGTACACGACTTCGGCATGTTATGGCAAGAACGAGGTTTCCTGACCTCTCATGGTGCCAAGATACAACACGGTCCCCTCATTCAAGCACTGTTAGAAGCAATACATTTGCCCTCGGGCATATCAGTCATGAAGTGTAAAGCACATACTAAGGTCACGGATTCTATTTCCCAGGGTAATGACCTGGCAGATCAGACAGCGAAACATACAGCATTGACTCACACCCAGACAACCGATGTGACAAAGACAATAGTACCGACAAAGTGTATGGCAGTCAAGGATCCCGCTCTAGATGTAATTGATATTCAGGCACATGCTACCCCAGAGGAAATAAAGAGATGGATTGAACTAGGAGGGATCCAGACAGATCAAGGTTGGATGACGAAGGGAAAATCTACATGGTTTCTCCCTGACTCTATGGTTCAAGTCATGATTAATACAGCACATAGCCCAGCACATCTAGGAGAGAAAGCAATGTTAGACAGTTTACAAAACCTTTGGAACAATAAACACTTACGAGCAGCCGCAAAACAGAAAGTGCGTACTTGCATGATCTGTTGTCAGTTCAACCCAGGTAAAAGCGTCCCTGTAGAGCAAGGTGGATTTCATCCTCCCGATCACCCTTTTGAAGTCCTCCAAATGGATTATATCCAGATGAACCGTTGTCGAGGATTCAAGTATGTCCTTGTAGTTGTTTGTGCTCTGTCCCGCTGGACCGAAGCATACCCAGTCTCAGACTATACTGCTCCGACCACTGCCAAGCAGTTGGTTCGTGAATTCTTCCCACGATACGGTTTGCCTCGTGTCGTGTACTCAGATAACGGACAACCCTTCTCGTCCGAGCTAATGAAACAAGTTTCTTTACTGTTAGGATACCAGTGGAAATTTCATTGTGTCCGACATCCGGAAGCCGCAGGCCTTGTAGAAAGGCATAACCAGACACTAAAGATACGCCTTGCAAAAATATGTCAGGAGAAAGGGGTCGACTGGATAGTCGCCCTGCCAGTGGCACTGTTCTACATGAGGATGGTCGCCCATCTCGAGATCAGGGCTATCCCCGTACGAAGTGGTTTTTGGCAGACCACCGAATATGTGGGGGACGCCCATTCCTAAAAAGATCACTGATGTTGATTGTAATATTTTGACAGATTACCTTGCCTCCTTGATGTCTGCACTCCAATCATGTCGTTCACAGGTTGCCGCAGCCTTCCCTGACAACACTGATGTAAAGCCGCACGAAGTCCGTCCTGGGGTTTGATAGGAAGAGTCCGCTGGAGCCCCGCTGGAAATCTCCGAAGACCGTCCTTCTCACCACGAGGACCGCCGTGAAGATCGAAGGGAGAAAGGGGTGGGTCCATACGAGTCATGTGAAAAAATTCCATGAACTGAAACCAGACCGAGACTCGTCCACCCCCACCAAAGACTGTGTTGAGCCAAAAGACTTTACAGTTACCGAACGAGAAAAAACTCCCCAAGAGGAGTACCGGTCGAAACTCCGATCTAGCAAGTCAGACAGTTTAATTGTTTAAGTCCTCCCCTAGGTGAATCGGTTAAATAGTTTCTGACATGTATCCCCTAGATCGAGACAGAGAGAGAGAGAGACAAATTAAGAAAAGTGCATATTGTAAATCACTTCGTAGTCACTGTATAGTGACACTATTAATCATGTTTATTCTGAGTATTTTAGTTATTGTTGCTAGCATTCTGCTACCTATCTACTGGCCTATTTTCAGGCGTGAACAATCTGTTTACAATGTCTCTGCTGAACACACCTTTAGTGAGTTACCTCTACACGAACTCTCTTACAGACTTGCGCTGCGCAACAACACATTCATTAGTATGCTACACCATTCCCATCAAACTAACAATGCTACAGACTGCTGGATATGTGGCCGACTCCCTCCCTACCAGAATTACAAGGGAGCTCTGCCCCTCTTTCCGTACCCGTTCACTCACAATGGCTCCTGTGGGGCATGGTTTAAAATAATTAATTCCTTAGATCCTGATATTGCTGTTTTCGATGGGGGCTGGGTTTGGGGAAACTTGAACTTAGTCCTGCTCAACGTCTGTTACCCTGATAAGGAGGGACTCCCCATTCGAATAGGAACTGATCTAGAAAACGAAGTATATGGATTAGGTAACTACACAATTAGCCTTATGATCCTTACTGTTGAATCCGAGGCTGCACCAGTCCTGCCCCATATGCTAGTATTACCAGTCACTGGTGAATTATGTGTCAAAAAGAAAGGTTCAGTACACTTAGGTCATAGTAAATGCACTACTGTGGTCGAATTCAGTGATCATGGTAAATCGTCCTTCAAAGCTATCAGTCACTCTTATTTTGTTTGTGGTCATACCGCATACATACGCTTGCCTCCAGATTGGGATGGTACCTGTTACATTGCATTCCTTCTGCCACCTGTTTTCTTAGCTCCCCCTGATTACCATAGAAATACAAATCTAGTAAAGAATAGACCCAGAAGAGATATCCCACTTGTCGACTATACAGAAACGGCATGGGAACAGTACACTGATTTTAATAAGGGATTCTTTTTCTTTTTAGGACCCGTTCAAAACAGTAAATTAATACGTAGATTAACTAGAACACTTGAAGCTGTAGTACATGAAACTGCCTCCGCCTTAGGTAACTTAACAGAGGAGCAATCTGCTATGCGGGTTGTTGTCCTTCAAAATCGTCTTGTTATTGACGTCATCTTGGCAGATAGAGGTGGAGCCTGTAAGGTCATCGGGTCAAGTTGCTGCGTTTTCATCCCACAAAACGCGCCATCTGTCTATCAAGCTATTACCCGTCTGCATAAAATTGCAAATCAGATACATCAGAATCCAGGCACCTGGACTTGGTCCGGTTGGTTCTGGACAACGTTAACTGCTTGGGGATGGAAGATCCTATCCTTCCTAGGTTTTGGCCTTGTCATAGTATTCAGCTGCTGCCTGTGCCTACAGTGTGGGCCGGCGATATGTGGACTGTGTGCCACATCGTGCATTGAACATTCCAGTTTTCTCTCAAACAGACAACGGAAGAGAGATGAACAAATTATGTTACAAGAACAAACTGATCAATTTATGATGATCGATATATCATGAAGGGTCCGTAGGGAACAAGGAGGGAAGGAGGAAATATAAATTTTATGGTCAAGTTGTGTTCCCTAGCGTGTACCCCACCGTCTCCATGTACGAGTTAAAGTGCATGTAACTTCCCTCCTGTACCAGCTATGAAGATGCAAATACATTTGCGTCCAACGTTAACATGTCCTCTTTCAGACCCACCCTGAATGGGTTGAATGGTCCGTTCCTAAGTATGCCATGCCAACGTCTTTTTGTGGTGTACTTCTCCGTTTTTCAGCCCTAGCTGAGTAGGCCCTGAATTTCTGCCACCGAGCCTCTTTTCTGGCTTCTGACTCCAAGGGCCTCTGCCCAGGCTGCCTCTGTACCCGTGAACTCTGACTTACTTTCAGCGCGGCCTCTCGCGCTCAGCTCAGCCTGCTGCCTGCCAAGATTGACTATAACCTTCGAGTTATCTGTTCCGCTCCTCGAAAATACATTCCTGCCTGCTAGCTTCAGTAAACATCCCCCTCAGCTACAGGGCCAAAGGGCCGACCTGTCTCCGTGCAAGTAATTCATAGCCTCTGTTACCATGCTCCCATGGAAGGCCCATGCCCCCACGCTTCTCATGCAGACACTCAGGCGCTTATACACGCATCCACAGTTAGTATAGAATAGCTTCTGCCCTAGAGACCTTTCTGCCCAGATAGCTCAGTTCCTAAACACCAGATATCAGATATGATAGAAGCACAAGTTGATCTGACATGCCAGACTTCTGTCTCTTTCCGTCAGTGTAAATGTCAAGTCCCCTGCACCCTCCAGTTTCACGTCCATCACACGTCATGCAGCTGCGCGCGCATCCAAGCTTCCAATTTCTGCTGACATTGCAACATCTCTGTTAGTGCCACCCCTTTTGTGACACCTATCTGTGACGTTTCTAGTTCACGCCTAGTCTACGCCTTCTGATTACGTACTAGTAACACGTGTATACTGTTATCTTGTCTTCTCTCAGCTGTTACGCCTACTATAACTGTTTCCTATGACATGAATTAAGTATATAAGCTATGTAATGTAATAAAAGAGCGCTCTATCCCTTCTGACACCCCTGTGGTGGTCAGAACATGATATCCTGGTCTTGACCATTCCTTTTCGAGGAATAAAACCCCTAAGAACTCTAACACCACGGACTCTGTTTTCTTTCTTTCCGATTGAGTTATTATTGATTAAGTACTTACCTGCATAGAAATTAAGAGAGTAAATTAATTATTTACGTCAGGACGGCGGCGAGGGTGTGGCCAGTCGCTTGAAGCTGGCGTTTGGGAGCGTAGAAGTTGAGGCTGCTGTTGAGGTATCCTGGGCCTTGGTTGTGTAGGGCTTTGTGTGCGTGGGTGAGGAGTCGGAAGGTGATTCTCTTGTTGACCGGGAGCCAGTGCAAGTCTCTCAGGTGTCCGGAGATGTGGCTGCGACGGGGGATGTCCAGGATGAGTCGTGCTGAGGCGTTCTGGATCCGCTGGAGTCTCTTCTGGAGTTTAGCGGTGGTTCCGGCGTAGAGGGAGTTGCCGTAGTCCAGACGGCTGGTGACGAGGGCCTGGGTGACCGTCTTCCTGGTCTTGGTGGGGATCCACCGGAAGATCTTACGTAGCATGCGCAGGATGTTGAAGCACGACGAGGAGACAGCGTTTACTTGTCTGGTCATGGAGAGGGAGGAGTCCAGGATGAAGCCCAGGCTGCGTGCGTGGTCTGTTGGTTTGGGTACGCTGCCTAGGGCGGGGGGCCACCAGGAGTCGTCCCAGGCGGAGGGTGAGGATCCCTGGATGAGGACTTCCGTCTTGTCCGAGTTCAGTTTCAGGCCGCTGTTCTTCATCCATTCGGCTACCTCTTTCATCCCTTCGTGAATGTTGGCTCTGGCGGTGGCGGGGTCGTTGGTGAGGGAGAGAATCAGCTGGGTGTCGTCGGCGTAGGAGATGATGTTGAGGTTGTGCTGGCGTGCGATGTCTGCGAGGGGGCTCATGTAGACGTTGAAGAGGGTTGGACTGAGCGAGGAGCCTTGAGGAATGCCGCAGATGACTTCGGTGGCTTCAGATCTGAACGGGGGGAGGCGGACTCTCTGTGTCCTTCCGGCGAGGAAGGAGATGATCCACTCCAGTGCCTTCTCCTGGATTCCGACGTTGCTGAGTCGCTGCACTAGTGTACGGTGGCAGATAGTGTCGAAGGCCGCGGAGAGGACTAGGAGGATGAGGGCTGCTGTTTCTCCGTTGTCAAGCAGTGCTCGGATGTCATCGGTGGCTGCGATCAGGGCGGTCTCGGTGCTGTGGTTGGCCCGGAAGCCAGACTGCGAGAGGTCGAGGGATCCATTTGTCTCGAGGAAGGCGGCCAGCTGCTTGTTGACGGTCTTCTCGATGACTTTTTCAGGAAACGGGAGCAGCGAGATGGGGCGGTAGTTCTTGAGGTCGGTGGGGTCGGCCGATGGCTTCTTTAGTAGAGCGCTGAGTTCGGCGTGCTTCCAGCTCTCCGGGAAGGTAGCGGTGTCGAAGGAGGTGTTGTTGATGTTCCGCAGGTGGGGTGCGATGACAGCATCAGCTTTGTTGAAGATGTGGTGAGGGCAGGGGTCGGTAGGAGATCTGGAGTGGATGGAGTTCATCGTGCGGACGGTGTCTTCGGTGCTGATCGGGGTCCAGGCGCGGAGGGTGGTGATGGGGGGCGGTGGTTCGGTCGTGGCGTGCGTCGGTTGAGTGCTGAAGCTGTTGTGTATGTCTGCGATCTTGTAGGAGGCGAGGGAGAGGGAGTTGCAGAGGTCTTGCGAAGGGGTGATGTCGTTGTTTCCGGCGTTGGGGTTGGAGAGCTCTTTAACGATGTTGAAGAGTTCCTTGCTGTTGTGTGCGTTGTTGTCCAGTCGTTCCTTGAATGCGGTTTTCTTGGTGGTGTGGATGAGTTGGTGGTGTTTTCGGGTGGCGAGCTTGAGGGCAGTCATGTTGTCCGGTGTTGGGTCTCTGCGCCAGGTTCTCTCGAGGGCTCGGCAGTTCTTCTTGGAGCTTTTGAGTTAGTGGGGGAACCATGGGGCTTTCTTGCTACCGGGTCTGCTACGCGGGGTCTTCAGAGGGGCGAGGTCGTCTGCGCAGTTGCTGATCCACTTCGCGAGGTTGGTGGCCGCCTGGCTTGGGTTCGTTGCGCTGGTGGGAGGGTTCATGCTCAGGGAGGTTGCGAGCTGGTCGGCTGTGATCTTGTTCCAGCTTCTGCGTGCAACCTGTTGCTGGTGGTGGTGGATCGTGGTCCTTCTGAAGCTGAAGTGGACACAGCTGTGGTCTGTCCAGTGGAGTCCGGTGGCGTGGCTGAAAGCGATGTCCTTGCTGGATGAGAAGACGGGGTCGAGTGTGTGTCCGGCGTAGTGGGTGGGGGTGGTGACCAGCTGCTTGAGTCCTAGGTTTGCGAGGTTGTCCAGCAGGGTGGTGGTGTTGCGGTCGTTGTTGTTCTCCAGGTGGAAGTTGAGGTCCCCGAGGAGGATGTAGTCAGCGGAGAGGAGGGCGTGCGGGCTGATGAAGTCGGCGAAGTCTTCCCTGAATTGTGTGCGTGGTCCCGGGGGTCTGTAGATGAGGGTGCCTCTGAGGGTGGTCTTGGGGTTGATGTGGACCTGGAAGTGCAGGTGCTCGGCGGATGCAAGGGTGTCATCGGTGTTGGTCAGGATGCGGATGGTGTTTCTGTGGATGATGGCGATGCGTCCTCAGGTCTGGTTGATGCAGTCCCTTCGGATGATCTTATAGCCATCTGGGATGGCGATGGCGCTGTCGGGCGCTGAAGAGGCGTTCATCCAGGTTTCCGTGAGGAAGGCGACGTCTGGTGAAGTAGTGTCGAGCAGGTTCCAGAGCTCGACGGCGTGTCTGTGGATGGAGCGGGTGTTGAGCAGGATGCATTTCAAGTCAAGTCAAGTCAAACATTTATATAGCGCGCTACATACCCAGAGGGTCTCAAGGCGCTTGAGGAGGGGAAGGGAGTTACTTGTCGAATATCTAGGTTTTAAGTTGCTTTCTGAATGCTAGGTGGTTCTGTGTGAGACGTAGGTGAGTGGGGAGAGAGTTCCAGGTTTTAGCTGCGAGGTAGGAGAAGGATCTACCTCCCATGGTGGATTTATTGATGCGAGGAATGGTAGCAGGGGCTTGGTTGGAAGATCGAAGCTGGCGAGGGGGGGTCTAGAAGGAAAGTCGTGTGTTGAGGCATTCGGGTCAAGTTCGTAGAGTGCTTTGTGTGCGTGGCTTAGGAGTCGGAAAGTAATCCTCTTATTGACGGGGAGCCAGTGGAGGCGTTTCAGGTGGCTAGAGATATGGTCTTTGCGTGGGATGTCTAGTATGAGTCTGGCTGATGCGTTCTGGATGCGTTGGAGCTTTTTCTGGAGTTTTGCGGTGATACCTGCGTATAGGGTGTTTCCGTAGTCCAGGCGACTTGTAACCAGTGCATGGGTGACTGTCTTTCTGGTTTCGGTGGGGATCCAGCGAAATGTTTTTTGAGCATGCGGAGGATGTTGAAGCATGAAGATGAGACTGCGTTGACTTGTCTGTTCATCGAGAGATAGGAGTCCAGGATGACGCCCAGGTTTCGTGCATGGTCCGTCGGGATGGGTGCTTTTCCAAGGGCCTCTGGCCACCAAGAGTCGTCCCAAGCGGAGGGGGAAGAGCCTAAGATAAGGACTTCTGTTTTGTCTGAGTTCAGTTTCAGACGGCTGTGCTTCATCCACTCTGCTACTTCTTTCATGCCTTCATGTAGGTTGGTTTTGGCGGTGTGGGGTCTTTGGTGAGTGATAGGATCAGTTGGGTGTCGTCTGCATAGGAGATGATGTTGAGGTTGTGTTGGCGAGCGATTGTTGTGAGGGGGCTCATGTATACGTTGAAGAGGGTGGGGCTGAGTGAGGAACCTTGGGGTACGCCGCAGATGACTTCAGTGGCCTCGGACTTGAATGGCGGGAGGCGGACGCTCTGGGTTCTTCCGGTGAGGAATGAGGTGATCCATTCCAGTGCTTTTCCTTGGATCCCGATGTTATTGAGGCGCTGTAGGAGAGTGCTATGGCAGACTGTGTCGAAGGCTGCGGAGAGGTCGAGGAGGATGAGGGCGACTGTGTCTCCGTTGTCTAGTAGAGTTCGAATGTCGTCTGTTGCTGCGATAAGAGCGGTCTCCGTGCTGTGTTTGGCACGGAAGCCGGATTGTGAGGAGTCGAGGGATTTGTTGGTTTCGAGGAATGCAGCTAGCTGGTTGTTGACCGCTTTTTCGATGACTTTGGCCGGGAATGGAAGGAGTGAGATAGGGCGGTAGTTTTCGAGTTCAGTGGGGTCAGCTGTGGGTTTCTTCAGGAGGGCGCTGAGTTCGGTATGTTTCCAGCTTTCCGGGAAGGTTGCGGAGTTGAAGGAGCAGTTGATGACGTCTCGGAGGTGTGGTGCTATGATGGAGTCTGCTTTGTTGAAAATGTGATGAGGACATGGGTCTGTGGGGGATCCTGAGTGGATGGAGTTCATCAGGCGGATGTTGTCCTTGGTGGAGATTGGGTTCCAGTCGTTAAGGATGCTCGAGGAGGGTGCAGGTACGGCAGAAGATTGGGTGGGATAGTTTCCGGGTTGGATGTCGAAGCTGTTGTGGATGTTTGCAATTTTGTTGTGGAAGAATGAGGCTAGGGAGTCGCAGAGGGCTTGTGAGGGGGTGATGTCGTTGGAGTTGGCTGAGGGGTTGGTGAATTCTTTGACGATGTTGAATAGTTCCTTGCTGTTGTGGGCATTGTTGTGTAGTCGGTCTTTGAATGCGGCTTTCTTGGCAGTTCGGATCAGTTGGTGGTGTATGCGGGTGGCGTTTTTGAGGGCGTCCCTGGTGCTGGTGTTTGGGTCTTTTTTCCAGGCCTTCTCCAGGGAGCGACATAGTTTCTTGGATTTCTTAAGATCATCATTGAACCAGGAGGCGTTTTTGCTGCCAATTTTGATTTGACGTTTTTTCGGCGGTGCTAGGATGTCGGCGCTGTTGGATAGCCATTGGGTGAGGTTAAATGCTGCTTGGTCGGGGTTTGAGGAGTGGGTAGGTGGGTTTTGAAGAAGCGAAGAGGAGATCTGGTTGATGGTGATTTTGTTCCAGTTTCTTCGTAGAGTAGGTTGAGGTCGGTTGTGAGTGGTGGTTTTATTGTAGAAAAAGTGTACGCAGCTGTGGTCCGTCCACTGGAGGGTGGTGGTGTGACTGAAGGAGACATGTTTGCTGGAGGTGAAGATAGGGTCGAGTGTGTGATCTGCGATGTGGGTGGGCGTAGAGACAAGTTGTTTGAGTCCGAGGTTCGCGAGGTTGTCCCGAAGGGAGGTGGTGTTGCTGTCGTTGCTCTTTTCTAGGTGAAAGTTGAGGTCTCCCCGTAGGATGTATTCCTCGGAGGGGAGGGCGTGTGGCTGCTGCTGTTGCTCGTCTTGCTCTTGGTTGGTGCTGGAGTAGTGCAGGTCCGGATGCAGGTGAATTTGCAGGAGTTGCAGCAGAAGGGTCCGTGGGTGCGTCTCGGGGTGGCTCGGTAGCATCCTGGGATTCGGCCGGCGTTGAGTGCGATGAGGGTGGCGTCGTCGTATGTCCTGTGGGTGGGCTGGGGTCTGCGGGGGCCAGGGGTCCCGGCGCTGGGCGCGGTCCAGGCGCGGATGGGCGCAGACGGGCTTACCGGTCTCTCTGGGGGCGTCATAAGAAGGGGGACGTGAGGGCGGGTCAGCTGGGAGACACAGTGCATATGTGTTGCTACATGTAAGGTAACAACAGGTGTCACAGACCTCCCTCCAACATGATGATGTGCTAAGGAATATGCATACTAACACATTGCACCTTAGGAGTACCTGTTAAAGAAAAAGTGTTGGCACAGTGCTGGCCAAATGTTGAGTAGGGCAAGGCATGTAAACAAGCATCTGCTGAAACTTGGCCATTCTCATGCCAATGCATGAAGTGCCTGTCTGACAACACCACTCCAACTGTGGAGTGTTAGCATGCCTGGGAGCACTGCAGGTAGCATGTGACACGCATGACAACAAACAGACATGTACCTACCCCCTTCTTGCTGCTGTATCCCCTGCAACTGCCTATGGAGGTCTGGGAACACCACTTCCAGGACCCGGAGCATGTGGGGGGTGAGGTGGCGGGTGCCGCCATGCCGGCGTGGAGCTTCCAGCTTCAGCTGTACTCTGGCGATGCAGCGGGTCCAGCACCGGACGTCCTGCCACCTCTTCTTGATGTTTCTGAGCCTCCTGCGAGGCCCCCTCCCTCTCTCCTGACAGCCCTGGCGATGTCCAGCCAGATGTCACCCTTCTCATAGGCAGATACCTGTCACAAATGTAAAGATAAAGAACATCAGTACACCTGGTCCATGTCCCAAAGACACACATATGCACAAACAACTTAAGGACAACAGGGCATAGGATGATGAACACACTTGCATCATTGTCCAGGACTATGTGGCCTGTGAGCAAACAGAAATGCACTACATGCCATTGAAAGACTACAGATGACATAAGGGGTGCAAACCACTCATTCAGCATGGCACTCACTGAGCAATATATGCCACATCAGGGTGCACTGCAGCACGTGACATGCAGTCACACACCCCACAACAAATAACCCTCTTCAGACAATACTGTGCACACCGGCACTCACTCCCAACAACATTGCATCTCTCAAATATACATACACAATGGCTGTAGTGTCACACACACAACAGGTGCACTCTCCAAGGTAATGCACACATCACTCACCTGATCCTCTGGTCTCCCATACAGCTTGCTGTAGTTAGGCAGGAGGGCATCCAGCAGGGCCTTGCTCTCACCATCACTGAATGCAGGTGCCCTCTCCATGCTCAGCTAATCAGGGTCCGTAGGATACAGAGACAGCAGCTGTGTTTACCACTCCAATTTTGTGCAGGCAAGTGCCCTCCCTCAGCCACATGCTGCCTTATATCTGTGCTGCTGAGGGTCTGTGAGTGCAAGGAGTAGTGTGTGATAGGCCACAATAGTTTGCATCCTATGTTCCATCCAATCCGATGACACATAAGGCCATGACACACATATGCATGGTTTGAAAAGTGAGCGAGAGCTGAAAAACAACTTTTGCAACATTGTATACTTTAGCCCAACTGAATTTTCCAGATCACCTGTAGGACACTCTCAAATCTCTGTAACCATGACAACCTGGCTGCATTCTAATCCTACCACTGTTCCTCTAGATGTTCTGTATGTATTTTTTTGAATCAACACACAGGTACGGTGCGATTGCCGTCGCAAATGCAACTCATTCAATGGTGAAACGAACCGTACACACGCACGTACCATTGGGGTACGCTCTGCTCGCGTATGTCTACAATGCATTGGGGAAACGAGGCATACACACGCACGTACCATTGGGGTACGCTCTGCTCGCGTATGTCTACAATGCATTGGGGAAATGAGGCGTACACATGCACGTACCATTGGGGTACGCTCTGCTTGCGTATGTCTACAGTGCATTGGGGAAACAAGGCATACATACGCACGTACCATTGGGGTACGCTCTGCTCGCGTATGTCTACAATGCATTGGGGAAACGAGGCGTACACATGCATGTACCATTGGGGTACGCTCTGCTCGCGTATGTCTACAATGCATTGGGGAAACCAGGCCTACACACGCACGTACCATTGGGGTACGCTCTGCTCGTGTAGGTCTACAATGCATTTGGGAAACGAGGCCTACACACGCACGTACCATTGGGGTACGCTCTGCTCGCGTATGTCTACAATGCATTGGGGAAACGAGGCCTACACACGCACGTACCATTGGGATACGCTCTGCTCGCGTATGGCTACAATGCATTGGGGAAACAAGGCCTACACACGCACGTACCATTGGGGTACGCTGTGCTCGCTTATGTCTACAATGCATTGGGGAAACGAGGCCTACACACGCACGTACCATTGGGGTACGCTGTGCTCGCTTATGTCTACAATGCATTGGGGATACGAGGCCTACACACGCACGTACCATTGGGGTACAGTGCGTCAGACATGCTCAAGTGAATGGTTGTGTAGGCTGCGTCCATGACCTCATTCATGTCACCATTGGGAGAGTGACCCCAGTAAATCACATGGCAGGGATGTAGTGTACACTCATGTTGACTATGTGGATGTATACATCAGCATGGCATCCTTCCATCAGCAGGCCCTAGGTGTGGCGGACAGTGATAAAGCACAGGAAATGTCATCTTGTGGCTCAGTTGATGTGTGAAGAGCTGTTGAGACATGTCAATTATCATGGTGCACATGTGTTTCACATACATTCAACACTTATCACCTGAGTAACGTCTTCAACATATTGTGATGCACATCAACACTGGAATGGCACACCATTCAGTACATGGAACTGTCACATCATGACATTAACATGCCCACTGTCACAGATGTGAAATTGACGTACAGCATGACCCTGTGTGACCACGTCATGTGTGTGCCATGTGCGACATTGTGCATGCTGTTAGCATATGAAATAAACAGGTCAGTATTATATTCCTCCCCTTACAATATCCCCAAGCATCAGACTGGATCTGCAAATGTGTGCTTAGCAGTACCCTTGTGCGTCGGTAGGCAACGTCTGTGGCTCCGCGTGTGTCGTCGGCGTCGTGTGCGCCGTTATGACGTTGCCTGAGTACTCAGATGCCGCCTACGTATGCTGACATCAGGTCCGATTTTTTCACACCAGCAGTGCAGTTCTGGTATAAGTGTCACCTTAGTTATTTAAATTCAAAACTTTGTACAATCACTTTTGCTGATTTTACTTGAGTCTTCGACTCTGGCCGGTGCCAAAAGGGATGTCCGGTGTCAAGCCTGTGAGGATTGCGAACGACTGATGTCGGTGACTGACCCTCACCGTCGGTGTCTCCACTGTCTCAACGTCAACCACGACAACAAGAGCTGCTCCGACTGCCGGGCCCTGACTTTGGAAGCTCCGCGGGAGTGGTCCTGCAAGCGGCTCCGACTCCAGCAGTTGGCCTGCACTGCAAGAGGTCATGGTCTGGACGGAGGTCGAGGGACCGGGTGTGGGGTTTGAGCCATCAAAGCTCTGGGAGTCAACATCACTCCTCTGTGGCAAAGTCGTCAGCAAAACACAAGAAGTCAAAGAGAGGTTATCGCTCTTCCAAATCCCCATGACGCACGTGCAATGCGGCAGGGGATTTGTGTGACACCACCCACACGGCTCCATCAGAGTCACGGGCGTCGTAACCTGCCCCACAACCTCCGGTCCCAGGGCAGCATGAAACGCAGGATGAGTTTGAGCGCTTCCTTATGGCCATGATATCCCTCACTCCTCTGATGGGCAATTCCGCGGCTTTGGGCCCAGCGGACACGTCCGGGGGCCCTAGCGGGTCTGGTGCTTCTGGCCCGATGCCGACTGGTGCTTTGGCTCAGACGGCGCCGGCACATTCGGTCCTGAGCCGCTGGGCCACACTGGATCCAAATCTTGATCCTGGTCCTCGCTGGTTGACCTCACGCACTCACTGTCTACAGTCCCCCAGGTTTCACCCTCGGCGCCGTCCTCGGGTGGTGCCGTCCCCAATGCCGCACTCTATACGGCTCTGGCGTGAGAACAGCGCAGCCAAACGCCGCTTTTGATGCCGCATGGGGGGTATAAATTAGACGAGCTGGCCACATCTTTTGACAACCCTGATAATCATGGAATGGGTGATAAGGAGTATTGGGATTGTAGATGGATAAGATATGAAATTTTGAAGATTCGGGTGGGACTAAATCCATGGAAGATTGAAAGAAAAATAAGTGTGGCCCTGATCCATCCGGATGGAATTTGCAAATGTGGTCTAGGTGTAAGGAATAATATTTTACATATACTGTGTGATTGTACATGTATTTTAGCAATTCGGAAAGAAATTTTACGTCCAATTTTTTTCAAAAATCAGGTGTCCTCACGGGCTGAGGCTATTGACCTCCTAACAGAAATGTCTTCTTTGGATACTACAATTTCGTTGGGGAAATTTCTGAAATTAATACGAGAATATGTAATGGAGACAACAAAGGAGAATGGGAGAGTTTGAAATCATAGAGTATCCCAATTTTATGTATATGGCTCTCATAAGTGTTGTAATTGTATAAAATGAACTGTGGTTTTAAATATTGTATGCTTATGGTTTTACAAGTGCTGTAAATATGTAAATGAATTGTGGTTTTAAATGTCTTATCACGTTACGCGATCCATTGTTCTATGTATGGTTTATAGACTATGGTCTAAATAAACTTATGTGTTAACAGTAACAGTAACAGAGTATTGGGATTGGTCTGAAGACCCACTGACACGTGAGTGTCAGTCCCAAGATGAATGGACAGGTGGACTGGGGGATGCGAGTGGTCTGCACACCTCGTCAGACACTGGTTCCAACAGTGGCTTCGGAGGAGGGGGCAACCTACAGTGTGGTGTTGACGCGGGCGACCAAAGCCTTGTCCCTTCATCTCCCTGTCGCGGCCTTGAGGACCAACCTCCTCACTGAGGTCCTTAAAGTGCAGTCAAGCTCGGCTGAGCCTCTGCAGCCGTGTCATGAGGCATTGACTGACGCTATTTTGGGCACTAGGTCCAGACCCACTGCAGGTTTGGCTGTAGATAGGCACGTGGGCAGACGCCAACACCCGTCCCCGAACGACCCATGTGTCCTGTCCTCCCACCCCACCCCAGAGAGCCTGGGCATCCAGGCCTCCAATTCACAGACCGCATTCCCGTAGGCTCCGCCAGACAGGGTATCCAAGAGGTATGAGCAGTACGGCAAGATGGTATCATCCTCCCTGAGTCTGGAACTGCGGTCTTCTAACATCACATGCTTTTACACCCACTCTTTGCGGGACACAGTTGCGGAATTTCTGCCCGTTGTAGGTACGGGCAAAACTTGCCCAAGCCCTTGTGGAAGGCCAAGCTGCGGCATGGCATTTGATCGGGTGTGGGCTGGATCGCATCGGCTCACTGGGCAGAGCGATGGCAACCACAGAGGCAATTTGTTGCAAAGCCTGGTTGAAGTCCAACAAATTTGTACCCGATGTCCAGAGTACACTCATGGACATGCCGTTTGATGTTTGTTGCCTTTTCGGCAACAAGGCAGACCATGCTCTGGAGCACATTAAAGACTCCAGGGCTATGGGCAGGTCCATGGGCCTGTTGCCCCAGCACCAGCAAACTGGTACCTTTTGCTCATTTTGAGGCCAAGGAAGTGACACACACACATGTGCTGGCAGCCACGCAACGCTGACTAACATCCAACACGGTGGCGGCGGTGGTAACTGCTGTGGCGGCGGTCAGGGACAACGGGGAGGTCAGTCCACACCTCCTCTGCCACATCTGCCTACACACCCCCCTACTCTGTACTTTCAGGGCCATGTGACACCAGTCAGGGGCATGGTTCGCCAACACCTCCACCACTGGCACACTGTCACATTTGACAGGTGGGTGTAGAAAATCATCCCAAGCGGCTATTCCCTCACCCTTGATGCAACCACTGAAGTCATGCCACCGCAATACAAATGTATATCTGGAGATCATTAGTAACTGCAGCATGCATTAGTTACAGCCCTCTTGGCCGAGGGGGCCATCATGCCCATTCCTGGGCCCAAAATAGGGTGTGGTTGCTACTCCGACTACTTACTGCTACCCAAGAATGCCAATGGGGGCCTACCCCCTATCTTGGACACATGGAACGTCAATGGCTTCCTCCGGAAGGAGACGCTCAAAATGCTGACAGTGGCTCAGGTCCTACCTGCCCTGAACCAAGGAGACTGGATGGTAGCGTTGGACTTGCAGGATGTTTATTTCTGCATCCCCGTCCTGCCGGCCCACCGGCCCTACTTGCGGTGCACGTTAGGCAACAAGCACTTACAGTTTCCCAGCTCCACTTTGGCCTTACCAGCGCACCACGGATGTACATGTAGGTACTAGTAGCCCGAGTTCTCATTATGTCAATTGATCACCCGGTTCGTCTGCCTCTTCTGGAGGATCTTATGTCTCAGCAGCAGAGGACGGTCCGCCACCCGTACCTGTACAGTCTCCACCTCCATGTTCGGAGATTGAGCGGCGAAAGTAGAGGCCATTTGCCTTTCATCCTCAAGTCTGTAATATCATCCATGATGCCAGGTGTCCCTCCACGAAGTCGGTATACGCCTGCAGGTGAACCAGATTTAAGGCATGGTGCACATCAAAGGCTATGGACCCTCTTTCTGCACCTCTTCATGAATTTCATCTCTTACTTCTTCCTCATGCCCCGCAGGGCTCTACTCTGGGCACTATCAAGGGCTACGTTCCTGCCCTTTCACCCTTACTAAGGCTGCCTGATCAACCTTCTTTGTACTAGTCCCCTATTGTGACTCGTTTTCTGAAAGGCATCAGACACACGTTTCATCATGTTCCGTATCTGATGACTCAGTGGGACTTCAACTTGGTTCTTACATATCTGATGTGTGCTCCCATTGAGCAACTTCACAATTTTCTTCTCCACCTTCTTACTCATAAGACTGCTTTTCTCTTTGCCATCACCTCTGCCAAGAGTGAGCTCCAGGCTCTTTCTACATAACCTCCTAACCTTTCAGTCCATCCGGACAAGTTTGCGTTGCAGAAAACACCCTATTTCCGGCACTAGTTTGACACGGACTTCCACATCGGGCACTCTTTCACCTTGTCCACCTTATTTCCGCCTACGCATCCCCCAAAGGAGATGGAGCAGCTACACCGTCTGGACCCAAAATGTGTGCTCTCATACTATCTGGATCGCACACACCAGTTCCTGGTGGATGAACAACTTTTAGTCTGTCACGTGTTTGCTGAAAAGTGAAGGCCGGTACACAAGCATACCATCTCTCTGTGGGTTGTCTGTGTATGAAGGCTTGGTACCCCTTGCCAAATACGTATCCTCCTGTTGGGCTGAGGACCCATTCCACTCGGGCCACGGTGAATACTACTGCCCTGGGTCGGGGAGTCCCCTTGCAGAACATTTGTCAGGCAGCTACGTGGGCCTCGATGCACACGTTTGGAAAACACTTCTGCCTGGACAACCAAGTTCCGGGGGATGTCTTATTTGGCCGTTCCGTCCTCCTGGATTTTCTTGTGTGATTATTGGTTTTGAGACCCACCACAGGCATTGGTCTTGCTGGGGTATGTATTCCAAGGTAGGAATCTGATACTGACTACTGTTCTTACAGATTTTTCGTTACAAAAGGTAAGTAACTTGTTAATACTGTTAAGTATATCTGCTGTAGGAGCATAGATGATGTGTCCTTGCTGTGATGAGAGGGTTTCCCATGTACGCACACCATGCCGCTTGTGCTAATGATCCGCTCATATGTGTGATGGCATCATAGACAATTTGTCACGAATCAAAAATTTCTGCTGTCTGATGATGTCCATATTTCCCTTTTGAAAATGTCTCACCGCAAAGAGAATATGTCAGATCAGTCCAAATGATGGCACATGTAATGTTGGAGTGTGCATTGCTGTCAGCTGTCTGGATGTGCAGACAACCTCCTAATGCAACTCACGTGACGTGTGTGACTGACGTGATACCTTGTCCTGCTCACTCAGACCTTCCCATCAGATCATTTGTATGCATGTCATATCCATTCCACAAACCACAGGTCTTGTACTTTTCATGGAGGAGTGGCTGCCAGCTGACAGATGTTTCCTGTGTGTGTAGCCCACGCCACACTAAAAATTGTATTGAAGTGTTGAGCAGTGTTGCTTGTGCCATGTACATTGTAATTTTCTTTGTCTGACAGTTGTACATACTTTTTCTCCTGAATATGTTTTGCTGGACACCCCCTCTTGAAAGGCCGTTGCCAGACTTGGATGCCATGAGAGAACGTGATTGCATACGGCGTTACCGCTTCCCGGGACAGTTGATTCAGGACCTGACGGACGGACTGGAAGCACACCTGCAACCACGACACAGGTATCCAACTGCACTGACACCCGAGGTAAAGGTGATGGCGGCACTACATTTTTTTGCCACAGGTACGTTCCAATTTACCATAGCTGATGTGGGAGGGATGTCACAGACAATGTTTAGCCGGGTATTAAGTGATGTATTGGATGCAATGTTGCTGCACATTGATGAATTCCTCACATTCCCTACTCCTGAACAGTTGACAGATGTCAAGGGGGAATTCTATGCCCTGGGACGCATGCCACATGTAATTGGTGCAATTGATGGTACACATGTTACTCGGGTGCCACCACAGGCTCAGGAGCAAGCGTACCGCAACAGGAAACATTACCACTCGATAAATGCCCTGGTGGTGTGTCTTGCCAACATGCTTATCTCACATGTTTGTGCTCGTTTTCCAGGATCGTGCCACGATGCATTCATCATGAGGCGTAGCAGGGTACCACAGATGATGCTGCAGCTGCACAACCATCGGGCATGTCTAGTTGGTGGGCATATTCTGTTAGCCATGTATGTCAGTATGTCATTACTTCATGAACTGCATCATATTACACACTCATTTCCATGATGTAAATTTGCAGGAGACGCAGGATATCCAAACATGCCGTGGCTAATGACTCCCCTACGCAATCCCAGGACAGCTGCAGACCAGCGGTACAACAATGCTCATGGGAAGACCAGGCGGGTGATCGAGTGAACATTTGGACTCCTGAAGAGCAGGTTCAGGTGCCTGGACAAGACAGGCGGAGCACTCCAATACACCCCATTCAAGGTGTGCAACATCTTCATTGTGTGCTGCATGCTACACAACATGGCAGTGGAGAAGGCTGTGCCATTCATCCTAGATCCTGATGAGCTGGAACATCCGCCCATTGAGGATGAAGGCCTTGCCCAGGATGCGAGTGACGAGGAGATTGAAGATGATATCCAGAGTCACCTCATCCGCAACTTCTTTTCATGATGGTGAGTCATAGGTAAATTTTGTACAAACCTCAACTATAGAGTTGCATGGGTAGCATGCTGTGTATGCAGCTGACTGTATGCAATCTAACTTTGATGTTTGATGTGCAGTGTCACACAAGTGCAGATGTAATGCAACACACATACGTGCTATGTGTGTACTTGGAATGTACAAGTGAACTACAACAACAGGCTATTCAACATGACTATGTCAGAATGACATTCAACAGGACTTGACCCCTTGTGTGCCTCTAATCCCCAGCTCGCCCTGCCTGTTGTCCGCTGGTGCCATCTTGGTCAGCCTGCTATTGCTCATTATGATTACAACGTCAGCCGAATCAATGGAGCATGCATGGACATGTGGAAAAGTCGATTAGGGTAAGGACTCATATGAGGCTGTTTAGCGTTGGTATGTTTTCAATTGTGTGGTACATGTTCTTGCCCATGTTGTTTGACCATGCATACATGTAACAACATCATGTTTCCTATTACATGTAGGCCCACTCCCATGACAGATAGTCACCCCACCTAACAGTCATCTGTAGTTGTTTTAGACTCTGATGGAAGCATCAATGTGGGTAGACATTGACACTGAAACATTGCATATACCATGGTTTGACATTGTGTGGGAGGTCACAACCACAGACTCTGTGGGGGATTGCAGTCTCACTGTGTGCATTACAATGTACCTAGATCATCACCTCTACATTGTGGGCCAGTCCAGTTTGGTTCATGACAAACATGTTGTGTAGGTGTGGCCCAGTGTATGTTCCACATGTTAAGACAACTGTCCTGTGATTCTGTTCGCATGAATGCATTGCCCCTTGTTGCAGCATGTCATGTCGCTGTTGTGTCGTTACCTCAGTGCAGGTTGTGAATACTGCTACACCAGCCTTCACAGTGAGTATAAGTTCTGTTTACATTGACATGATGCCATGTATGTTGGGTTGATGACATCACAATGGTATGCTGATGCACATGTTAAATATTCTGTGGCACCAGTGGAGTGCGGTCTTTCACATGATTCTCTTATCCCGCGCAGCATTTCTGTGCGACGGTCTGGTTCTTTATGTGGCTTGGCTCCTCATTGATTGCCGTTGACTATTATTCCACCAGCTTGTCATGTTTAGCATGGTGAGGCACAGTTGCTAGAGTAAAAAACTGGCTACAGAGTGCATTTATTGCAATTAGGAATTATCTTCCTCATCATAAGTGATGCTGACAGCTGTTGTGGGTGATGTACAGTTTGCCCTCATGGTCCTTACAGGTACACATGAACATGTACAGATATTACACTTTGCGTAAGTAGCACTTCCATATGTTTACATGTGTTTGCAGGGGACACATCATCATACACTGGGAATTAGTTTTTTTCAACATAGATCTCATTGCATCATAGCAGACGTGTGACCTTTACACAAGACTCAAATAGGTGACAGACTGTCCTAGGTTTCATGTGTCGGTGTTACAGCATCTGCTCTTATGTGATAGCATGACCACTGATCTCTAATTGGCTACAGTAGTTACACTTCACAGGTGTGACTGGTACAGTCAATATCATGTGGTATTTGTAGTGTCTGTGACATGAGATAGTATTCCTAATGCTTGTTTGCCTCTGTTTCAGGTCTCCCTCCCTGCAGTTCCCATCCCATCCTTCCCTCACCTGATCACCCTTTTGTGTCTGTCATTTGTACTCAGACCAAGGGGCTATTTGGAGGTGGAACCCTTTGAGCATCACACCACTCTGATGGAGTAAGGTACGGTCAGTCCCTGGCAGTCTAGTGGCGAATGTTTCAGCTGCATTACAGGTGACATCATTCAATGACTTATTTTGTCTACTGGTCAATGGCACTGACCATGTATGTTGGATTATGCTCCATGGCCTCCCAAGGTAAATCATCATGTTGTGCATGACGTGTCATTCAAAAAGAATATTGTGCCTCCTTGATGTCAACGCACATGTCCTTCTAATGAGCATGTATGATATGTGGCCCACTGTAGGATCATTGATGATAGGTGTTTACGTGTACTGTGACAACATGGATGGTGTAGGTTGCGGCTTAAGTACTGTATTGTGTGTGAGGTAGAAGGGTATGTAGATGCTGTTTTGCTTTGGACACAGTACATGTAGATTACACTTGCTGATGCTGTGTGTCCTGTGCCCCACTTGTCCCTAAGGGGCCTGATCCTGTGACTGTGATATTTGCTGATTACTGGGTCATTTAATTTGCAGTGACCCTGAGTGAAGCAGACACTCCTGCATTCACATACACATGTAAGTTTGTGGCCTGACAATGCCCTTGTGGTATGTGCTTGTTTTGCAAGTTGTCGCACCCCTTCGGCTGTAATGTCTTCACTCATTACTGCTGCTGCATACACAGCCATTATGCCGCGCACACTACCCAGATCCAGGACCACACACCCCTACAGATTACCCCTCCTTCAAGCCATTAGTAGAGCATGCTCCAGCAATCCTACACACAGAGAACACCAGACAATTATCAACCTGGTATCTCCAAACTCACCCATAACGGCTTCTCTGCCTGAGTGTGCAACACATACTGGTAAGACTATGCAGAGACACATGAAAGTGTGTCTACGTACAACCAGGTCATGTGCCTCGTATAGCACGCACACGCCTTCATTATGCAAAATGACAGTGTTACCTTGTCAGCACCACAGCACCACACCTCGCCTTCCTTACAGTAACGTGGCAGTACACCTATTCAACATTTCCGTCACAGCCAGTGAAGTAGCCACCGGGAACACACACCATAACCACGTCATTTGGGTGTGGTGTGATGTGGCCGTTCTGGTGAATATAATTGTCACACGTGGCTAGGTGTTCTGTAGGTGTTGTATACATCACATCAGTTGTGTACTTGTAGCTCCATAGGGGGATGTCACGTAATCAGGTGAGCTTGTGTAGAGTGCTACAGCCCGTAGCCCACAGTCTGTGCTGCCACCCTTTGCCTGTGCACCATTCATCACATCCACAGTACAGCAGCATGCTGATGATGCCTGAGGACACAGTTGTAGGTACTCCCAACTTGGCCACCTAGCTTTATAACACTGATCTATACACCTCCAAGTGAATCTCCTGTGCCTGTCAGTAATTGCAGTTTTGTGAGTCAAACCCCCCTCCATCATTTACTAACCATCACAGGTGTGTATTTCCATCCATGTATCTAGTTGTTAGAATTTTGTTACCTATGTGTGTCCTCATCCAGACTCAGATCCAAGTGTGTGGATGGCTACAGTTTGTTACGTACTCTTGCATTTCATATATTTGCACACACATATTCTTTATACTGTGGGTACAGGATGACTACAAAAATGCATGTGATGTAATTTATATTTATTAGGTGATCTTGTGCAGAAAACGTGAGTAGGTGCTATACAGGAAGGGGGGCAATTAAAGGTAAATGCTGGAGATGAGATGCCTTACAGTTTGAGTCAAAAGAGTTGAGCCCACAGTGCTTGGCATCATTCGGCAGAATGTGACCAGCAAGTCCATGTGGGAGAGTCTGATGGGTGATGCTGTTGCACCCAAGGGCAATATGCCAGGTCAGGTGTCCTGGGAGTTGTGCATGACCCACTGCCTCTCAACGTCTTAGCCGTGGACGACCCTTCTTCCTTGGGGGACCCTCACGTGCAGGCATGGACGATGCATTGGACGCTACGTCTGACAGTTCCTCCTCCTCCCTCTCTGTGGCTGGTGTTGCACTTTGCCTTGAAGTTTGTGGCCTGGTGACACAGGGAGGGTGCTGCATGTTGCCAGCAATCTGACGTAGTGATTGGCTCATGTCCCGATGCACCGTCAAGAGCTCAGCCAGTGTTGCCTCCACCAGTCCATAATGTCGTTGTTGCCTGGCATGTTGCTCAGCCTGCTGTTGTTTGAACTCGGTGAGAGCCTCCACTACCTGGCTAACCTCCCTGGTGTCCCGCCGGTATGCCTCCAGGATGGTACTCAGTTCAGTCACACCGGGCCCTGCAGCTGACTGGCCAGAATCTCGCCTCCGCCTTGCGCCACTCCCACCACCCTGACCCACACGAGCACGGCCTGCGCTTGTTGGCACATCCAATCGACAGGACCCCCAAGTGCTGGCAGAGTGGATGTTATCTGCCACCTCAAGGGTGCCTGTCAAAGGCTGTCCCTCATTTTCATACTGGCTCTCTGGTGGATCATGGGCAGGGCTCTGACCTGTCTGCTGGGATGTGGTGGGAATGGGTCCGGTGGTTGGCACAGATGTATCTGGTACAGTTGCTGCAGGGGTTTGGGATCCAGAGGGGCCAGGTTGGTTGGAGTCATCCACAGTGCGTTGAGTGGCATCACTGTCGGTGGGGTGAGGGTCCTGCTGAGCCTGGGACTGGGATCCTTCTCCCCACTGATTGGGGGTGGTTTCCACACGTTGCCCTGTGTGTGTGAGAGACAGACACAGTTAATGCACTATCAAGAAACATAATGATTTTTTATCCATTATCAGCATCACAGTTCCACAAGCTTGACATTGTTGTCATTGTTCATTTGTTTATGTAGTGGTAGCAAATTGACATGTACTCATGGATTTTTTCCTTCTTCAAATCTCTTAACAATGAGTGACACAGCCATTGCTGTGTCTTGTATTGCCAGCACAACACATATACAGCAATGCTCTGTTTCACGCAACATTCAGGATACAGTGTCAATCCTTATGCCTGCGTCAAGCATGCACAGAGTTTAGATGCATCATGTTCATGTAAGAGACAGAGTGGAATTTTTAAGGATAAATTCCTGTACTTTAGATAGTTGTTGCTGTTCCGTGATGGGCAAGCCATGCCAACCGCCCTGGACCTGTACACCCACTTCTAGATCATGGCTTTAGGACATGTCACTTGTCCTAGACGCATCACCTTGGCAATACCCATGTCCATGTTGGTACTAAAGTGCATCCACAACGTTCATATGATGGGGCAAGTGCATTGTGGGAGAGGCACAAGGGACTTGAGCATCTGCACTGTGCATGTTATAGTTGTATGTGTATTCATATGAGAGAGTGTTTAGTAGTACATGACCATTGTCACAGTGTAGCACTCCATTGCCGGTCCCCATGGGATTTGTTTCTGTACGGGGTGTGTGTGACAGGCCATGCTAGTAGTTAGAATGCGATTTGCAAGCTTCCATCCTTTGTGGTTTGGCTGTGCCCTCATGAGACATGCTACCTTGATCGCGGTTGTGGGTTCCTGCACAGGATGTTTTGACCTTGTCCTGGTGTTTTTGTTTGCAATGTTCACAGGAGGGCCTTGTTCTGCCTACACCAGGGCCCATTGTCTACTACAGAGCTTTACAAACTGTGGGGCATATTATCAAGCCTGTGCGCTAAAATTATCGCCGCTTTATCGGCCGAAAACGGCCGATAAAGCGGCGATAATGGGCTTGATAATATGCTCTATGGAATTCCAATCGAAGCACATGTTAGATGTGAAGACATCTAACATGGGCTTCGATTGGAATTCCACAGAGCATATTATCAAGCCCATTATCGCCGCTTTATCGGCCGTTTTCGGCCGATAAAGCGGCGATAATTTTAGCGCACAGGCTTGATAATAAGCCCCTGTGTGTCCTGAGACAGTACTGTGTCAGCTGCGAATGCTGGGTGTGTCGCAGGCAGTTAGCACATTACTGCTGGTAATTAAGTAACATCCCTAGACACTCTGGTCTATGGTCTTTAGTAGACCTGTGAAGTGCTCAGGTGTGACTGTGTGTGTGCCCAGGGAGCTGGGGTGAGTTGACCATGGGAGGAAAACTGAAGGTGGAATACAGAGGGATGAGGGTGACAGGGTGTGGAAGCCAGACCTAGGTAGGGAGACAGACAGAGGGAGAGTGAGGGGGACGGAGATAGAGGGGGACGGAGACAGTGGGACGGAGACAGAGGTTGACAGACAAAGGGAGACTGTCAGAGGGAGGGAGACAGACAGAGGGAGGAGGGCAACAGAGGGATGGAGACAGGTGGTTTGGCTTCGCTCGCTTGCTACACTGCCTTACTGTGTCACCAAATGATGCATCTCCAAAACGTGTGTCAACAACATGAAAAGATTTGATTGCTGTGGTCTACTATCTTGTCTGTCTTTCACACTCCCTGTGCATTCAGCATGGTGCTTGTGTGTGTACCTGGGATATATGGGATGAGAGCAGCCTCCTACCCTACACCTTCCACCCTTTCAGCCTCCCCCTTGCAACATCCCCCATACAGTTTGGCACTACTGGGACTCATGGTCACCCACCCCCATACTGCTGGACACTGTTGTAAGTTCCACCATATTACATGTGTTTGTTGTGTACTCACCAGGCTCAATGACTCCTTCTATTCCGTGTACTCCCACCGGTGAGAGCAGGGTCATTACTTTCTCCTCCCAGGGATGGTATACTGGAGGTCTGCGGGGACCACCACCGCCAGTGTGGTGTGCAGCAGCGTAGTTCTGGTCCATCTTCTTCTTGACCATCCTCCGCAGATCATACCACCTGGACTGTCATTCCTGCCTGGTGCGCTTGATGGGTGCAACAGCATTTACCTTGTCAATGATCCTCTCCCACATGCGACTTTTTTCAGCTATGCTGATCTGTCTGACCAATGCGCCAAACAGCTGTGGCTCGACTCGGATGACTTCATCTGTAAGAATCTCATTTTCCAGGTTAGTGAACTTTGGATTCTTTGGTGTGGTCATGGTGTGGGGTATATGTGATTGAGAGGGTGATGGTGTGTATGTAAGAGGGTGTGTGGGTGTAGATGTGATAGGTTGTATGTGTGCAGGTTAATGGGTGCAGTTGGTGATGTGCTGGCAGGCTCTTCTTTTTGCAAATAGGTATGTTGCAAAGGATGTTGGGTTGTATGTGTGTACCCTTTTATTGGTCCATTTGTGGGTGTGGCTTAGTTTGAATTGGTGGTGTGTGTGTTATATGGGGTTGGTGTGACTTTTGCCCTCTTTTGGCTGTTTGGATATGGCCAGAAGTTTGTTTCTCAATGGTGTGTACACAGGAGACATGTTTAGTGGTGTTGTGCGACTCGTTTGAATAGTCCTTGTGCTGGTTTAGGGGTTTGCGTTATGTGTGCGTGTGGTATTTGTGCGTGCGGGTGACTTGTACGGGCCGTTGGGTGTCTGGGGGGGTTGGCGGTCGCTTGATCGGGGTGTGTGCGTGTCGGACTTGTGCGTGCGGGTGACTTGTACGGGCCGTTGGGGGTGTGGGGCGTTCGTGTTCGCTTGAGGGGGTGTGCGTGTGGTATTTGTGCATGCGGTTGACTTGTAAGAGCCATTGGGGGTGTGGGGAGGTTGGCGGTCGCTTGATCGGGGTGTGTGCGTGTCAGACTTGTGCATGCGGGTGACCTGTACGGGCTGTTGGGGGTGTGGGGGGGTTCCCGTTTGCTTGAGGGGGTGTGTGCGTGTGGTATTTGTGCGTGCGGGTGACTTGTACAGTCAGTTGGGGTTGTGGGGGGGTTGGCAGTCGCTTGATCGGGGTGTGTGCGTGTTGGACTTGTGCATGCGGGTGACTTATATGGGCCGTTTGGGGTGTGGGGGGTTCGCGTTCGCTTGAGGGGGGGTGTGTGTGTGGTATTTGTGCGTGCGGGTGACTTGTACGGGCCGTTGGGGGTGTGTGAGTGTCGGACTTTTGCTTGCAGGTGACTTGTACAGGCCGTTGGGGGTGGAGGGGTTCGTGTTCGCGTGCGGGTGACTTGTTCGGCCGTTGGCTTTGTGGGGGGGTTGGCGGTTGCGTGTCGGACTTGTGCGTGTGGGTGACTTGTACGGGCCGTGGGGGTGTGGGGGGTTCGCGTTTGCTTGAGGGGGTGTGCGTGTGGTATTTGTGCGTGCGGGTGACTTGTACAGGCCGTTGGAGGTGTGGGGGGGTTGGCGGTTGCTTTATCGGGGTGTGTGCATGTCGGACTTGTGTGTGCGGGTGACTTGTACGGGCTGTTGAGGGTGGGGGGGGTTCGCGTTCGCTTGAGGGGGTGTGCGTGTGGTATTTGTGTGTGCGAGTGACTTGTACATGCCGTTGGGGGAGTGAGGGGGTTGGCGTTCACTTGATCGGGGTATGTGCGTGTCTGACTTGTCCGTGCAGGTGACTTGTCTGGGCCGTTGGGGGTGGGGGGGTTTGCATTCGCTTGAGGGGGGATGTGCGTGTCGTATTTGTGCATGCCGGTGACTTGTACGGGCTGTTGGGGGTGTGGGGAGTTGGCGGTCGCTTGATCGGGGTGTGTGCATGTCGGACTTGTGCGTGCGGGTGACTTGTATGGGCTGTTGGGGGTGGGGGGGTTCGCGTTCGCTTGAGGGGGGTATGCGTCTGGTATTTGTGCGTGTGGGTGACTTGTACGAGCCGTTAGGGGTGTGGGGGGTTGGCGCTCACTTGATCGGGTTGTGTGCATGTCGGACTTGTGCATGCGGGTGACCTGTACGGGCCGTTGGGGGTGGGGGGGTTGGCGGTCGCTTGATCGGGGTGTATGCGTGTCGGACTTGTGCATGCGGGTGACGTGTATGGGCCGTTGGGGGTGGACGGGGTTCGCGTTCCCTTGAGGGTGGGTGTGCGTGTGGTATTTGTGCATGCGGGTGACTTGTACGGGCCGTTGGGGGCTTGTGGGGTTGCCGGTCGCTTGATCGGGGTGTGTGCGTGTCGGACTTGTGCGTGCGGGTGACTTGTACGGACCGTTGTGGAGGGGGTCGCGTACGCTTCATCGAGGGGTACACGGTTGGTAAGTGTCGCTGCCGCTTTCTGTGAGGAGATGTTTCCGTACGAATCATTCTTCATGCGCGACTACTTTGGCCCATACGAATCGCGTACAGGCTTTCCGCACCGGATCGTACTAGTGTGGTTGTATGGCATGTTTACAAATCGTACAGAAGGATTTCCGATGCTAATTCGTACGGGTCTTCGACTTTGATTCGTACGGTTCGATGATTTTCGTACGGTAATCGACGGAAATTAATCGTACTAGGCAGGTCGGGCGGTACTTCCCATTCGTACGGATTCGGTTACGAATACAAATTGTACGGCGATTTTTTTTTCCCGATCGGAATCGGCCCCCAAGTGTACTCAAGCGGCAACTTCTCCAACTTCATCATCTTCATTAGTTTCAGGTTCCTCTGCTGCCACAGAGGAACACGTGGAGGAGTGTGGCTCAATGGTTAGAGCGGCAGACCCTGATGCAGAGTTCTGGTCCGGGACCAGGGTTCAATTCCCGCCTCGGCGGGTCTTGGGCTCATAATTCCTCGGATCTGATTTCTCGCCTCGGTGCCTATTCTAATCATGGGTCCCACGCTGCAACTCTGGGCAATAGCTTGCTTAACCTCCACACCGGCTCCAACAGCGCTGTGGATGCCTGGCTTCACCCTGGGGGTGCCCAGGAGTGGACACTTCACAGGGAAAGCCAGGAGGGGTTCCACAGCGGTATGAGTAATAGCGCCAGGAAACCGCTTGGTGACAGTGCGCTCTACAAATACCTTGACATTTACATTTACATTTACATTTACATTTACAACTCAAATGGCTGGAGTCACCTCTCATCGCGCTTCATCATCACAACCAACTTCGAACAAGACTTCTCCTCCTGTTGCTTCGATTAAGCGCTTCAAACAGGATCCACCATCTCGAGACAAACCATCATCTCCTGTTTCCATGGAGCTGCTTCTAGAGGAGATTAGCGCCTTACAGACGTTTGTTGAGGCAACCAATACTAAGATGCAATTTCTTGAGGAGAAGTGGTCGTCTATGGATAATAGGGTGACATCTGTGGAACAGCAGGTCTCTGAGATACAAACTAATACTCAACGTATCTTCTCTCTGGAAAAGTTGATCCTTTCTTTTCAACAGCATACTGAGGATTTGGAAAACAGGAATAGGAGGAATAACTTGCGTATTTACGGTCTACCGGAATCCCTGTAAGGGGATGATCCCGTCTCATTCTTTACCTCTTTTCTTCCGAAGCTCCTGGATATGCCACCTACTACTCTCAGTATCCAAAGGGATCATAGACTTGGCCCACGTTCATCTGCTTCACCTAAACCATGGGGTGTCATTATTCTCTTCCTGAAATTCACAGATCTTCTTTCAGTACTTTCTGCAGCTTGAGCCAAGCGTCAAGTCTCCTGGTTAGGACAGAGAGTCTTCCTCTCTCAAGATTTCTCCAATGCTACAGCTTCACGAAGGAAGGAATTTTTTTAAAGTGACTCACCAAATCGAACTTGGACTTTTCAAGACCATGCTAAACTTAAAAATGTCATTGATATTCAATCTAATAGCATTTTTAAGAAACAAGGGGGACCCAGAGGGTAGCTAAGAACCATGGGTATACCTACGTTATGGAAACAAAGGTTCCTAGCTCATTCAGAATCATCACAACACAATATAGAACACAATAGGATACTATACGTTATAGTCTCCTTGCCCAGCCGGACAAGGAATTTATTTGCAAAACAATGTCAGATATACATTATATTACTACAAAGGTAGTGTGACACAAGCCTGTGCCGTACCAAAGGAGAAAGAAAAATAGAATAGAGTGAAAGGGGTGTTTTCAGGCAAGCTAAAGGAGCAAAACAGGGCACTGTAAGTAAGTTAGAGAGTAGTGACAGTGTCGCCTGGAGTGGAACATACACAATCGCATTTACAGTATAATATATGTATGCCCACTCATGGGTGTCGACGTTTCGAGCCCTATTGCTCAATTAAATAACTGGGATCATCATCAGGACTTAGAATTAGATTTGCCTGAATGTAACAAAGCCTGTTAGGAGAAACAAAGAAATTACAAGAGTTTAAAGAATAAAACTGGAGGGCAGTCTTTGCATGTCTGTCATCTTTGTAACAACACCGGAATCGCAGTGTGTGAATTGTGCGAGGTGACAGTGCTCGTTTAAAAGACATAAAGCACTTTTTATAACAACATTCGGAATCGCAGTGACATACGTGGTATTCACGGCTATGGACTGTGCGATAAAAGTGACTGAACTGGATGGTGCAGAGCGTGTTGATAGGTAATGCTCAAGGCTCGGTGAATTGGTGGGTGAGCCGAGCACTGTGCTTCTATAGATAAATGGGGAGTTGAATCCCAGTGCCTGGGGTGTGGCGGGCTTGGTTGTGGGGGGGGGGGTTTGATAGCCACAGGACCTACCTCTGTTTGCGAGGTTAGGGTATGAAAGGGTCTAAAGATGAGGCCTCCAGGTGGGAGGTTCATTAACCGTCTGAACTGCGCTGGTAGCGCTCGGGATATTCTCATGAATCTCATTGTGGCGTGAAGCCGAACTGTGGATACATTAAAATGAAGATGATTATCGAGCCCTTTGGCGTTGTGGGACGGAAGGTACAAAAAGAAATATTTAAGTTCATACCCGTGGGTTGCTATGCAATACAAGCCTTGTTAGAATCCATTGGGACTATGGAGGTTTAAAAATCCGGTTCTTTCAATTGCGCCTGATTTGGCGGGCTAGAAGGAAATTAATAAAATAGAAGCTGTAAATGACTCGATCGGATGGGTCAGGTCTAGAGAGGTGTTGCCAAAAGAGTATGGAGCCTACCTTAATTGTTGAATGATCAAGAGAAATTTAAAGTTGTTTGAGTAGGGCTCAATGGCCGGTCACTCGTATCACAATCGATGTGGGAATGGGACGCTAAAATTAAATAAAATAATAATTCAGTACGCGTCTCATCTCAGAGCCATACTTAGGCGGGGGTTCAATTATTACCTCTGTCCAAAAAAAGAGAGGTTGTTCTGAGCATTCTGGAGCTACAATTCTTCGAATGGACACTTCTCTAAATGAACTATGTCAAAAAGATAATATGTATGCAGAAAAGATAGTGATGCTGGAGTTAGCATTTTGGAGTTACGATAATTTTAATGTCAATTGTATCACTTGTCACTATTCACTTGCGCAAGCATGTCTTCACCCTTGCACTTCCTAAACCCCCCCCCTTGTTTGACTGCTTCGTTAACGGTACCCCCAACTCGGGGGTAGGATAGCCTGGTGCAATCCACTTGTCCACTCTAAGATGGCGGCCATACTCGCACAAGCCATTATTGAGGTTGTCTGCAATCACATTACCTTTCCAAGATGGCGCTCGGAGTCACAATCACATGATCCGAATGCCAGCCTACAAACAATACTCCCAAACTCCCCACAAGGAACCGGCATCGAGACCGAGTATCCTGTGCACACGCGAGTCTTATTTCGACTTGGTAAGTAGCACAGAATTGAACCCCCGCCTAAGTATGGCTCTGAAATGAGACGCGTACTGAATTATTATTTTATTTAATTTTAGCGTACCATTCCCACATCGATTGTGATACGAGTGACCGGCCATTGAGCCCTACTCAAACAACTTTAAATTTCTCTTGATCATTCAACAATTAAGGTAGGCTCCATACTCCTTTGGCAACACCTCTCTAGACCTGACCCATCCGATCGAGTCATTTACAGCTTCTATTTTATTAATTTCTTTCTAGCCCGCCAAATCAGGCGCAATTGAAAGAACCGGATTTTTAAACCTCCATATTCCCAATGGATTCTAACAAGGCTTGTATTGCATAGCAACCCACGGGTATGAACTTAAATAATTCTTTTTGTACCTTCCGTCGCACAACGCCAAAGGGCTCGATAATCATCTTCATTTTAATGTATCCACAGTTCGGCTTCACGCCGCAACGAGATTCATGAGAATATCCCGAGCGCTACCAGCGCAGTTCAGACGGTTAATGAACCTCCCACCTGGAGGCCTCATCTTTAGACCCTTTTCATACCCTAACCTCGCAAACAGAGGTTGGTCCTGTGGCTATCAAACCCCCCCCCCACAACCAAGCCCGCCACACCCCAGGCACTGGGATTCAACTCCCCATTTATCTATAGAAGCACAGTGCTCGGCTCACCCACCAATTCACCGAGCCTTGAGCATTACCTATCAACACGCTCTGCACCATCCAGTTCAGTCACTTTTATCGCACAGTCCATAGCCGTGAATACCACGTATGTCACTGCGATTCCGAATGTTGTTATAAAAAGTGCTTTATGTCTTTTAAACGAGCACTGTCACCTCGCACAAATCACACACTGCGATTCCGGTGTTGTTACAAAGATGACAGACATGCAAAGACTGCCCTCCAGTTTTATTCTTTAAACTCTTGTAATTTCTTTGTTTCTCCTAACAGGCTTTGTTACATTCAGGCAAATCTAATTCTAAGTCCTGATGATGATCCCAGTTATTTAATTGAGCAATAGGGATCGAAACGTCGACACCCATGAGTGGGCATACATATAATATACTGTAAATGCGATTGTGTATGTTCCACTCCAGGCGACACTGTCACTACTCTCTAACTTGCTTACAGTGCCCTGTTTTGCTCCTTTCTCTTGCCTGAAAACACCCCTTTCACTCTATTCTATTTTTCTTTCTCCTTTGGTACGATACAGGCTTGTGTCACACTACCTTTGTAGTAATATAATGTATATCTGACATTGTTTTGCAAATAAATTCCTTGTCCGGCTGGGCAAGGAGACTATAACGTATAGTATCCTATTGAGTTCTATATTGTATTGTGATGATTCTGAATGAGCTAGGAACCTTTGTTTCCATAACATTCAATCTAATAGCGGCATGAATACTTCCACTTCACCTAGTGGCTGATTGCTTAACTGTTTATCTTTTTTCTTAGTTATAGTTTGTGAAGTGATTAGGTTTTTTTTACAATGAAAAGTCCAGTAGCTGAGGTGTGGGTTATAGTTGATGATTTATTGGTCTTAGTTGTGGATAAGTATATTCATGGTAGGTTCTTCGCTTAGTCCTTATGACAGCCCCACCAGGAGCAGCCTCCCTGCTGCTCAGCCCATACTACACCTGACACTCTCAACCTCACAGGCACCCAAGCTTTCCATTGCATAAACATGCACTCCAACATTCCACACAGCACATTCACACTGAGTGAGCAGCAAGAACCAGAGCACCAGGGAACATGCACCGTAACGTATACAAGATGTAACACAACATCCCCCTTTACAGAACACATACGAACTATTGTGAATGCAAGTTGGAAACAATGCATTTACATTATCATCACATGTTGCTAAATAAAGGACTGAACATCGAAACAAAACAGTCCTACATCACCATTCAAAATAGAAAGGGACTATAGGCACCCCACAGCGCACAAACATCTCATACAGACTCATACTGGGAAAAAACCTGCTGCTCCCGTTACCACCACAAACCACACCAGCTGGCCAGACTAGCATTATAGGTGGCATAACACAGAAAACAAACTATTAAGTGGCACGGCACACCAATCACCAGTAACATACAACTCACACAATAAAAAAACTCTCATCCTCACACACCCAAACAAAGATATCTAAACCTGACACAGAAGTAACGGGTTTCTCACACCCCACACAGTCATCTGAAAGCAATGGGAGACTTCCACACCACACAATCATCCCTCGAGCAAAGTGCAACAGAAAGCAATGGGTAACAGAAAATCAATATTACATGACAGTAACGTCAGTGACGATTATCACGCACAGGCAACTTACGCACTGGTAGGAATCCACACTTACACTGGAAATCAATACATCATAACAGAACCTCAGTAACGTTTCCCACAGGAAACTTGCACACCAGTAAGAATTCACAATTACACATGGAATCAGCACATCATGACCTCATATTAATAGTAAGCAAACTATTGGGTAGCAATATGGGCTTCAAAATGGCCTAAATCAGCAATGAAATTGATAAATTCAGTATGAGAAAATGTTAGCAACCTAACTGCATAACTTGCAATACATACAGCATATACTGAGATCCAACAATATACCACAATTCAGCAATGTACAAATCAGCATATAATTGAGAAAAACAATATTATGATATCAAGGCAGCAAGTTTGAATTGAAAAACATCCTGGATATCATGGCATAAAATTAAAACAAAGAACAGTGTGGAACAACATCATGGCAGCAAACTAGCAATGTAGGACAGTAAGGAACAGGGCAAACATGCCTCCTAAAGTTCTTGGTGAGTCACATCTCACCCAACCTGCATGCAACATCACCGATCCAAACAGCTGTAGATCTTGTCCAACCAATTGCCGAATTCGCCAAGTTCCAGTCATAGAGAACTAAGATCCTGTTCCAGGGCTCACACGTCGTACAATCTGTAAAATGCTCTCCTACCAGTTACTCAAATGGTAGCTGTGAGAAGTGGCTACTCCCCCTTAGACCTTGGACATGTTAAAAATATTGTTCCAATTCGCAGTCCCCAGTGAGATTGTGAAACCCCTGCAACACCGAAAACACAAACCCGCTGACTACGGCATTTACAAGAGAGCACGCAGTACATATGAAGGTAAGGAAAGATGGCGGCTCTCTTTGATCATCAGTGCAGGTGTCTCCAGACACTAAACGTCCCTGCAAAGCATGTAATCTTGGACTACATCGGAGAGGCGTCACCGCTCGTTCAGCATCACCTTCACATGCACCCGCAACAATATAAGGGTAC
>NW_028242807.1:0-51798 GCF_964263255.1 Lissotriton vulgaris
GTGACAAAAGTCTAACTTTATGACTTTTGGTATTCACAGAGGTCATTTTTGAGTTGTATCTATATGTCCACAGTTGGGTGGAATCTCCTCAGTCAGTCAGAATCTCCACAGTCGGGGCGGAATCTCTGGCTCAGGCCGGATTGACAATCACAAACACCTGTGTGAGTACCTACCATCTTCCCCGCTCCAGCTGAAACACTGCAGCCCAACAGCCAATCCCAGCCCTGCAGCAAACATAAAAGTAGAGCTAGCACATACAAACCCTTTCTGACCTTTCAACATGTTGCTGAATTTGTTTGTTGCGCTGCCCCTTGCCATGAACCAAGAAGTTTTGAGGAGGAGGAGGAGGAGTGTAGAGAGGATTTTGAGACAAAGGATAAATCTATTTGGGATGCCCAGCAAAGGGCCAGATACCTTTTTCCCAGACGTCATCTTAGAGGTGGTTTGTGAGTGGGAGTAGGAACTTGACTCTGTGATCTGTCACTCCCAATCCATCCCAGCCTATGTTAAGATCATTGCTGCTCTCACAGGCAAGCCCGTCACAATGCTTACATCAGGTCCTGAGCTACATCAATAGGAGAGTCCATCTGCACATAGTAATGCCCCAAACACTGGCCTGGAGGCAAAGGGGTGTTAGGGATTTCTACCTCATTTCCTACTTTCCATGTGCACTGGGTGCAATTGATTGTATCCATGTGGCTCTTCAGCCACTTCACTGCATTCCATACATCTTCTGCAACATGCACCAATGGTATTCCATCAATGTGCAGGGTGTCTGTGATGCCAGTGGTAGATTCGTTGATGTGCATTCAGTGTTTCCAGGCAGTACTCATGAGAGCTACGTATTCTGTAGGTCACCTCTAGCCCAGCGGATGGCAGCAGGAGAAATTTGGCAACATGTGGCTACTGAGTAGGTGCTAAGCACAAAACATGTGAAATGCTTAACACCTTGGCTGCTAGGGGGTTTTCCCCTCCTGTGCTGATCCTTGATGAACCCCATTGTTCATGACAAGGTCAACTCGTCAAACGCACAGCGCAGGTAACACCCATGACTAGCTGACCTTGTCATGAGCATGGAAGGGGTTAAATGTAATGTATAAATGTAATCTCACATAAACAACTATTTTACAACAATATTCATCATGCCACATACACGGCTTCAACCGACACTGCATGTACCAAAGAACAGATCATGTACTGTACAGTTACAAGTGGGACATGTAATCAAGGGCCAAATACCGAGCGCTAATGTAGAATTTCAGCATTTAGGACTGGTAAATAGCCATGTACAATGCAGGTAATGCCAAACGCTATAGCAAAATAAGGAATTGCTAAAAATAAGGGAAACCAGTTAGCGATTTTTTAATTAACGATTAGTACACACCCAATACCTAAATAGTTAATCGCAACATAGGAAATCCTTAAAATAATGGAGAGAGAGGAACTGGAGTAGCTAGTTCGTTTCCCCCAGGGATATGTAATAATCAAAAGGAGCTAGCTACCTTGATAGTGTATATGTTGTATGTCTCTGTTTGCGGAAAAAACAATTGGTTTTTTTGAAGGTCCTGATGAAGCATGCCACCAACTAGGTTGGTGGGTGAGGGCCTTCATAAAAACCAATTGGTTTTTCCCCAAACAGACACATACAACATATACACTATCAAAGTAGCTAGCTTCTTTTGATTATTACATATCCCTGGGGGAAACGAACTAGCTACTCTAGTTCCTCTCTCTCCATTTTGATTCTCAACATTTACGGCAGCGCACAGCTGTGAGAGACCTATACAACATGGCAGAAAACCAAGGTCTAACTTTCTCTGAAAATGAGATTAGTGAGTTACTTGCTGATCCTCTCTTCTCACTGGACATTAACATCTCTCAAATGATTGCCCAAACCACCGATTGGGATGCACTCACCAAGAAAAAACGCAATAGGATTTGCACCATTCTACATGGTGTCATCGTAATGGAATACCTGCGCACCAACACAGCTCCAAAAGGGCTTGCTAATGACTAATACCCGCAGAATCTTCCTGGATGATGCCACCTTCAGAAAGGACTGGGCACAAATAGCGTGGCATTGCACAATAGACTGGCTGGTGCTCATCATCATAACCGCCAAACACCTATCAGATGCAATGATCATCGATATCCAGGCCACTGAAACACACTTCAGAACTGCCATCACTTCATACAAAAAGAAACTGGAGGAGTCAAACAAGGAACTCACAGAATACAAAGAATATCTGACACAAGAAAAAATCACCAAATTCCAGAAGGGCCTGAAAAAATTCAGCTATGCCACGATTTACCCATATTCTGATGACAACTACACCGCCCCACTAAGACAGGATAGATCATCAGACACATCGGGGGACAATACCTCCATGTCGAGTGACTCGAGCACGGGTTCATACAGACAACAACGAAATCGAGAACGGGCACAAAGATGGCAACAACAATGGGGCATGCAACACCAACCGAACCCAAACTTTGGACCCCCGACATTTGCCCACCCCCACCAGAACCCCTATTTTGGTTGGTCGCCAATGTACCATCAGGCCCCGCAAACCTTCTTTGGACAACACCAGAGACTGCCTTTTTTAGGCCAGGGCAGATGATCCAGAGGCCGCAGAAGGAACCAGGATCGAGTGGGAACCATTAAACACTCTGCAACCACCCCTATCCCTTGCTTTTAACTTGTCCTCTTCCGCCCCATCCACGATGGAAGAGAAGGAGCTGAACAAGGGTCTCTCCTTCGTCCCCACCAAACGAGTGAACAAATTCCATCTCCACATGAAGCTAGCTGAATTTTTCAGAAAACTAAAGCTCAAAGCCTTTTTTGAGAAACAGCAATCACCTGACAACACAGAGAACACTAATGAAACTGGCCTCAGACCAAAATCAACTTTCATACCCCCGCCAGCCAGTATCCCGGATAAAATACCCAACTTTCGAACAAGCCGTCTACAATGAGGTAGAAAAAATCAAACAACTTGAGACCTTCAACAATCTCTCCAGAAAAGAGAGAGAAGCCTTACGGAGCCTCCAGGACAACCCCACCATTATCATCAAACCCTCCTGACAAGTGTGGAGGAATAGTGATCCAGAACAAACAGGATTACACTGTAGAATGCAAAGACTCCTTGGAGACACACACAACTACAAACGCCTCACACAAGACTCCACTGAAACCCTCCAGACTACAGTAACCAACCTGGTGCTCACAGCTGAAGCCAACAACTACCTCTGCAAACAAGAGGCAATCTTCCTTTACAAAAAAAACCCCAAAATCCCCTACTTCTACACAGTCCCTAAAATTCACAAGGAAATAAGACCGCCACCAGGACGCCCCATCGTGTCCGGTATGAACTCCAGATTTTGTGATTCCTTCCTGAACCCTTTGGTTTAGGAAGCCTCAACCTATATCAAGGACACAAAACATCTTCTATCCCTCATTAGGGACAAGAGCTTTGACCCCTCCACCCAACTACTAGTGGGATTAGACATTGAGAGTTTGTACAAGAGCCTCCCCCAAGACGTCCCCCTGAGAGTGCTTGAGATGCTAACTAGATCTTCATGGGAACATTCCACCCCAAGAGAATTCGTTCTAGAATGTGCCAAATTGGCCCTGAAAGAAAACTACTTCGAGTTTGAGGGCACCTATTATCTACAATCTAACGGTACCTCAATGGGCAGTGTTTTTGCCCCGAACGTGGCAGGGCTCTACGTATATCATTTTGAACTAACACACATCCTCAGCCACAAACCCTTACAAAGACACCATATGTTTCTCGCATTGCTACATCAACGACATCCTGATGAAATGGACAGGCACACCAGACTCACTGAACCACTTCCTGGAATGGCTCAATAAAAGAGACCCTTTCCTACGATTCACTAGCACAGCTAGCAAAGAAAGACTACCATTCCTGGACCTCATGATAGGGGCCAAGGGAGGCACACTCGTGACCTCCACACATTACAAGCCAACATCAAGAAACTCCCTGCTCCAATTCAAGAGCTTTCATCCACGACCACTCATGGAGAATCTCCCTCTGGGACAGTTCTTGCACATCAGACGCAATTGCAGTTCCCCCATTGAGTATCATAAACAATCAGCCGAGTTGGCTGCAAAACCGCAAGAACGAGGATACCCCCAAAAAATTGCTGAGACCACCAGGAAACCCGCCAGGAACCAACACCGAGACGCACTCCTGGAATAAACCACACGACCAGGGACAACTACACCTCTAACGTGTGTCACAACCTGTGGGAAATGGCCCTCTTTGCGGGGATATCCCCAAACTTTTAGCTTCTTCCTCCCTTGTTTTTCCTGACCTGAGGTTGTTGGCAATAGGACTCTGAGCACTTAACCACTGCTGACCAGTGCTAAAGTGCATATACTCTCACTGTAAATTATTACTGTGATTGGTTATCCATGATCGGCCTATTGGTTTTACCTGTAAAGTCCCTAGTAAAGGGCATTGAGTGAGCCAGGGCTGGTAATTCAAATGCTACTAGTGGGCCTGCAGCACTGATTGTGCCACCCATATGAGTAGCCCTAAAATGGTGTCTCAGGCCTGCCACCGCAGTGCCTTTGCACAGTTTGTGAACTGCCATGTTGTCCTGGCCAGTGTCCACACTGACCAGGCCTGAGCCTTCCCTTTTCTTACCCCTATGGTAGGCCAAAAGAGGAGCTACAGTAATACAAAGTGTCCATGCCTACAGGACAGCATGCCTCTCCCTCCTAGCTGACAACAAATTCTACAGAAAGATCACTCGAGACTGGACGCAAAGATTAAAGAAAACAATCTCCACATTGACAGCAGATGCCTTGGAAAGGAAATGGATCACACAAAAAGAACAGGAGTGTTTAAACCAAGAGGATCCAGGGACCCCTCTTTTCTATACCATCCCCAAGATCTGCAAAGGGAAAACACCACCCCCAGGAAGACCAATCGTGTCGGGGATAGGATCAGTCCTTGAGCCACTGTCATAATATACAGATTGGTTCCTACGCCCACTGGTTAGACGTATAACATCATATGTTCAGGACACAAAACACCTTCTAAACCTCCTAACAGATATCGAATATGACCCAAGAGAATACTTCCTGGTTTGCCTGGACGTTGAGGCGCTGTATACAAGCATACCCCAGACACAAAGTATTGAGGTCATTGAAGAACTCCGACGAAAAGAAGAATGGCAATGGACTGCCCCCATTGATTGGGTGCTAACACTGGTGCAATTAGCACTCACAGAGAATTTTTTCAAATATGAAGACCAACTGTATCTAAAAGTCCATGGTACATCTATGGGCAGTACATTTGCTCCTAGCATAGCATGTCTGTACATGGGTCACTTCGAGGAGAGATTCTACTCTCTGTTGGAGGTGTGCACATTTACACTTGGACCTGATGTGGTCCTGTTCACCGGTTCATCAAAGTTCAATCAAATTTTCAACGAAAAAAAGTTTTTTAAAATTCTTCCAATGAAATATTTATTCCATATTTCTCTTCATTCAATATATAATTCAAATAGTTGCGAGATTCATTACTTAAAGCATTTCGACAAAACCCAATGCATTTCGGGTCCAACCTGACCCTTCCTCAGGGGTCTCTAGGGAAAGAACAAACAAACATTTTTGAGCCCAAGGCTATGTTTAAGAATAGTCATAATAATTATTTCATGATTGACAACACAAAGTTCTACAGCGAAAAACATTGACACTTATGTAACATTATCATTTTCAAAGAAACGTAATTGCCAGTCAATTTCTAATTTGACCACACGGTAATCTCACCCCTGTTGGATTGTACTGAATCCGACTGACGTAAAACAGTTCTGAAATATTAAACCTCCTTTCCACTGTTAAATCTTATTAACTGTCCCATCCTAATTAAACCGCTATGTCAAATGAAAAACACAACACTGTTTTAACTTATAGCTACTAAGTGTTCTATGACAGAAACGGCTCGCGTTTCTTGTCAGTTACTCACTGAAATGCTTCTGCACACTCGGATTTTGGTTTCCACCAATGTCGGTGTAGCTTGGATAACCTGAATTACTCATTTCTATTATCTTTATACTCATTGGTTAAACATGCGATCACATGACCGCGATTTTACCGAAGTGTGAGCAGTGTATTAACACACTAAATGGTGAACAGAACATTATATGAGCTCCTGCAAGGTTATACATTGCTCCTCAAGGGTTTTCTAACCTAATTAAAAAATAAAAAATAAAAAACGGAGTGAAACAAAATATCGAACAGGCCCCAAAAATCAAAAAAACACAATAAATGTACATCACACTGTAAGAAAACCCATCAGATGTGGATACCATATTTATAACCAATGTGGCTAAACATGGTAGTTCCAGTCTGTCATTAAGACCATGTGGCTGAAGACTCCAACAGAGAGTAGAATCTCTGCTCTCACCTATTTTTGAATATATGCTGGTAGTGTTTCCAGACAAAACACTTCAGGAGGGAGTCGCACAACTTTGAAAAAAAAAAAAGTTTCAAACAGTGATATAAATCAAGATAATAAGAATGCAACTGATGGACTTGTAAAAGATCACTTCGAGGAGACACATATATGGGTGACCATTCCATACACCGACAACATTTGCAAATGGTATCGGTATATCGATGATATTCTCGTAATATTGAAAGGCACTGAGGAGACTCTCTTCGAATTTACCAACTGGATCAATGGGCTAAATCCGCATCTGCGGTTTACCATGAATAAAGATAGGGAATCAATCCCCTTCCTGGATGTTAATATACCTGCAAGAAATGGTACACTCAAAAGTTCACTTTACACCAAACCGACCGACAGAAATAGCCTGTTGAGATTTGACAGTGCACACCCATGGTCACTCAGAGAGAACTTGCCAGTGGGACAGTTCTTGCAAATACGCAGAAATTGCTCAGAACTCGAAGACTACAAAAAGGAAGCACTAGTACTCACAGAAAAACTGACAAAGAAGAAGTACCCAATCAGAATTGTGGAAAAAGCTAATAAAAGATCTAGGAATACTCCTAGAGAGGCTCTCCTTGAGACCCATGAAAAGACACAGCCACGACAAATAACATCTGTGACCACGTTAAATTCTTCTTCTAATGAACTCAAAAAAATAATCAACAAAAAATGGCCCATTTTAACATCAAACAAATTGACTTACGAAAAACCAATGTTCTCTTTCAGAAGAAACCAAAGTATGAAGGATATGCACGTTTACACAGATACATTCAAACCCAAAGGTGAACATCGACTGACACTATTGAATACCCCGCGAGTAACAGGTAACAGTAACCTGTGTGGGTCATGTGTAGCCTGTGAATTCACAGAACACACTAAAACTCTTGATTTAGGATTACGGATCCCATGGGAACAACGGTCATACACAAATTGTAATTCAGATTCAGTGATCTATCTCATCAAATGCCTGTGCGAACTAGCCTGTCTGGGAATGACCAGTCGCAAAGTCAGACTACGGATAAGTGAACATAGAAACACAACCAGACGTGCAGTTACAGCCACCAAACTAACATCTCACTTTGTGGAAAAATCGCATAAAGACACAGACATACGATGGACAATAATTGAAAAATTGAAAGACACCAGTAACTTATAAAAGAGACTCTTAGACAGAGAACAACGCTGAGTGTACCGATTGAAAAGCCATGAGAACGGGCTCAACGACGGTATACCATGGAGTCAACTTTCAAAATAAACAAGATGTAATTCCAGGTTGACCCTATCTGAACACTTAGAACCTTAGGGTTTCCCTTACATATGACACTAACACCTAGTGTCCTACCTTCAGTCAAAATCCCATCCCAATATCTTAACTCTGGATTGAAACATTATAAAATCTTCTCACAAGAGGTGGTCCTTCCTCCTTATAATTAGGAAATAATATGCATAGTCAACACCAAAAGTGCCTTGGTCTCCTACACGTGACACATATTGATATTTTATTTAATATCAAGGCCACTCGTGCTGTTTGTATAATGGTTTTCATTTAACATAACAACCAGTTGACCGCAATGGTAATTCATTAATTTAAATGGATACATGTATTTAAATACGAATGCTGGTCCTGCAAATTCTTATTACTCATGCTGTTTGTATAATGTTTTTTATCTAACATAACAATCAGTTGACCGCAATGGTAATTTATTAATTTAAAACGGGTACATGTAACTAAATACGAACGCTGGTCCTCCAAATTTTTATTACTAAACTACAAATCACCGCGCATAAATAAACTACATTTCCCAGGCACACCTAACTGAAAGCACATTCACTCGACACGGCTATATGTCACTTCCTCCGTAGGTTGAAGGTCGGGGGCGGAGTCTGCAGGCACTGCCAGATTACCACGCGTAAATGGCATTTATACACACAACCGGAGACTCGACTAGCACAAGCCGAGGGCCAGAACCGAGATAGGTACGCTGTTGGGTGACGGCTCCAATTGAAGTAAGTGGGGATTCGAAGCTGGAATCTGGGACCTCCGTATGATTCGGCTATTGATTTAGCAAGATTTCAAACCATTGGGCACTAAGCCTATTTGGGCACACAATGCAATTCTGGTTTTTGACATACCAACTTTCACACCCACTCCAGGACCACCCACATAGTGTAACCGGTCCTGTGTGATGAAGTGAACCCCCGAAACTCGGGTAAAGTATCTTTGGCATGAGCAATAGGACACATGATGTGTCTTTATCAATGTGCTAAGAATGATGAGAGAGAGAGATATATATAAACTGTCACACACTTTTAACTGTACGCCAGTTGGTACAATTGAGATTTTCTTCGCTTAGTGCATGCTGCTTTTTACAATTTGAGACCCTCCCACAAGTAACGCCAGTATGTGAACAATCGCGCCACCCACATGTTGTTCTGTCACATATAAATCCAATATATTTCAGTGGTATGGCTTGAGTGGCACAGTGAAAGGGTGATACTTTCACATATAAGAATGCAGAAAATTCAGGCACGCTTACGTATGCGGTATCCAAGATGCCCGGTTGGGGCGAACACATAACAGAAATGGTGCTTATGTTACATGTTATATGGTGTATGTCTCTATGTTTCCTTACAGATGGAGTCTGGCAGATGACAAACACACATAATTAACGTACCACAACGATCAGCTACTCTGCCCTTATTCCACTGATAGAATAGGGACCCCCATCCTGTTAGTTTCCTCACATAGGGAATCAACCTTGCCCTGAAGAAAGTCCTGGACCTTTATGGCCATCACGGACTGAAACATGTCGGCACTAGGGTCTTAGGACCATAATACTCTGATCAAGACCCAATTTTTACTTATTTTTAACTACCCAGACAGATCCATGAATAAAGGGAAACCGGGATCTGCCTGAGGTATTTTATCTTTAAATCCCCCTTGTCTTGCAACTATTTAAAGAGCTCCCAACACTGTGGTCGAGCCCACCCCGACTTGTAGGGGTCGGGGTGACCCGATGATGAAGCATGACACCACTAGGGTGTGTGAGGGTAATTAAAACAAAATTCGTTTTTTCCCCCATATTCATGGTTGGGTTAGGTTCAACCTTTCACTGAGAGAGGTCATCCCTCTTTTCCCCCTCTCTTTTGGTTCCCCTAGTCCGAGCACGGCTAGTTCTTTAGCACCTCTGATCATTATATGGTCGATTGGAGTATTTTTGTGAATTATTGACTACATAGGGAGGACATACTCCAGTATTCACCCTCTCGAACCCCCTTAGGTGTTGGAATCTTCTAGCACCTTAGTGTATTTACAGGCCCAATGTACCCCACTGGGCAGGGTGCAGTGTATGTGAAAGGTAGGACATGTACTAGTGTGGGTGACATGTCCTGATAGTGAAATACTGCCAATAATATTTTTCACTATTGAATGGCCATCTTGCCCATAAGGTAGAATGGGGAATGCTGTGTCCCATATATATCTGAATATCTCCCCATAGGAGCAAGATGGTATCCCTGAACTCAGAAATGAATAGTGCATCTTTTAGGAAACATGGTTTTTAAATTCTGTCTTTGAAAATAGCACTTTTTAGAAAGTGGCTATTTTCCTGTTCAACCTTTCTGTGTGCCTCTGCCTGTTTGTGTATTGACTGTCTTGGTTGTGACAGGGGCTGGGGGCGGCTGCAGGAGGCTGGGGAGTCAGCCCTAGGCTGAATAGACCTATATACATTTTGAGTGGTGGGAGGAGTTGCACCTGGGCCTGAAAAGGACTGTGCCTGCCTTCCACAATGCTGACTCCACCTCCTGCGGTGCGTCTGATGGCCCTGGCCTCCCCTTCCAAAGGAAGAAGACATGCCCTGGCAGAGGGCACCCAGAACTGGTTGGGACTGGAACCTAGAACCCCCACACATGAAGAATAAAGGCTTTTGGGGTATAAAAGTAAGACCTACGACCCGAGTAAAATTAGACTACTACTGCAATCAAGAGGAATCTCTACTAAGAAGATCAGCTGAAGAGATTAAAGTAGACTGCCCTTGCTGTGTGTTTTGGGGCTGACCTGCAGTTTGCTGTATCCACTGAAGAAGAGAGAAGGGGACTTTGCTGTGTGCTGTGCTTCCCCCCACCCACTTGAGAACAAGACTTTGCAGTGTGCTGTGTCTTAAAGGAGTCTCCAATGGCCAGAGTAGAGCTGGCCTCCTGTTCGCAACTCAGTGATATAAAAGTTTGCCAAGGACTGCTATAATCTGCCTTGCATCATGTGATGTTGTTTCCTGCTGGGTCCTGGGGCTAATTGGGTGCCCCCAGAATGGTGTACCTGCTGTCTGGCCTGTGCACGCGCTTGGCTGCTCTCCACCAGTACTAGGAGCGCCGCGTCAATCACTGCCACCGACCCGTGATTGGAACGAAGTAGCGAGGACCATTGTCTCTTTCCCACCGGCCCCTGATTGCTAAAAGATTATTGCCCCCTTAAATTGATAATCATCGCCGCACCTCTAGCTGTACCCCCGAGGCTGGGTTCGCCGAAGAGCAATAGGCGTAGAAACCACTTGCCGGCATCGCCGCCGCAAGCTGAGGGGTCCATAGCATCATCATCAGGGCTGCGGTGGTGCCGCGCTAGGATTGGTTCCCGCCCACAGCATCGCCGCCAAAGCCGCTCTGCCATTGGGTGAGGACAGCCGGAGGACGCCACGTTGCATCTGAAGCCGGGGGCGCTTTCCCGAAGTGAGACCGCACTGCCCGGAATCAAGGCGGATGAAGGTGTCATCTGCTCCGCACATCAAGAGGTAACAGGCCCGCTCTGGGACCGAAACTGGGGGAGCAGTGTATATTAACGCGTTGTTGTTGGCCGCATGTCTCAGTAGAGGGTATTCCCTAACCATGAACACGTCTCGCACTACACCAGTGGCAATCGATAAGGTCATACCCTTGGTGGTGACTAGTACCTGCTCGCGCTCTGTGAGTCACCGCCATCCTGAACTTACAAGTGCCTCTAGTCTGACAAGTGCACTTTCTAGAAAAGTGAACATTGATCAATTGGACTGTTTACACAAGGATTATAAAGAATACTACCAAGGAATCTTTTCTTGATGAACAACATTCAATGGTGTGGGGGGGGGTCATGTTGTTCTGCACCTTTTGTGCACATTTTAACAGAACTGCGCAGGTGATCACAAAACTGTGCTAAATGACCAGAATAATTTCTACAGTGGGCTTTGAACCCTACCAGTTTATTTTGGCCAAAGTGAACATTTTTCAAAAGACCATTTCTGAGGAAGGAGTAATTTATGTATGTGCATTTTTGGGCATTTTTATCTGACCTAAACTATATAAAGAAATTTATATTTTTTATAATAACTGGTGTAGTGTTGATTTGTGATGTTTCACTGTGTTACTGTGCGTGTTAGTGCAAATATTGTGCACATTGCCTTGGGGATAAGCCTTTCTGCTCGTGCCAAGCTACCAAGGGGGTGAGCAGAGGTTATCATGAGTGTGTGTTACCCCCTTACCCTGATTAGAGAGGAGGTTTCTGCCTGGCCTTGGCGCAAGCCTCAGCCAACCAGAAATACCATTTCTAATGCAACCTATAATGGTATATCCAACAATGTGGTCAAAATAATTCGCAAAAATTGGAGAATACTGAATACAGGCGCCAGAAGTAGGACACAGCCATTATTTGCTTACAAAAAAACCTCCAGCCTGAAAGATCAACTTGTGTTGTCCCGTCCCAGGGCTACCACACCCAAACCACAAAACACGTTGCAAACAGCATGGGGCCTACCAAATGCATTACCCCCGCAGTGATTTGCCGTATTTTTAAAACTACCTACCCGAAGTCATTCTGCACTGAGCCGAGTTAGGTGCTGAGTCTGAGGGATACTGAGGCGGCTGAACTACGGAGCGGCCATCTTAGGGGGAGGTAACTGGTAGCGGTCTAGGCGCCAGTATAAAGGCAGTGAGTGTGGGCCATTTGGAGACTCCGCTGTCCTCCTGAGGAGGAAGCCGGCAGATGTACTGTTGCCTGATTTGTCAAATACTTCGTTTATTCTGGTAAATCGCCGCATGCCTAATTTTTAAATCCTTTGTTTCACTTTGTTAAATCGCCGTATTTTTAAAACCACCTACCCCGCAGTCATTCTGCACTCAGCCGAGTTAGGTGCTGAGTCTGAGGGATACTGAGGCGGCTGAACTACGGAGCGGCCATCTTAGGGGAGGTAAATGGTAGCGGTCTAGGCGCCAGTATAAAGGTATACGGGCATGCCTCCGCGCAGCGTACGCGATCAGCGGGCGCGCCTCAGTCGTGTCGAAGTCAAGCCAAAGTCCAGCCCGTCTGTGCCCATCCATGCCGCGATCGGGCCAAGGGCAGCACACGTTGCGCAGCCAATTCCCAAACATCATCTCACTAGATACTTGATATTATCACTCAATAAACAGCCTAATCCCTGTCATCCGAGCCTGAATGTGGAGACCTGGGTAGGTCCAATTAGCTGTTACCAATGCAAACAGGTATAAGAGCCCTACCAACGAACAAAGGGAAAAGGGGTACCTAGGAACATTATTGGGGACTCATAAATGCAAGATCAATGTGCAAAAATGCACTGCACATTTATGACCTAATAATAGAGGGGAAACTTGACTGTCTCTTCATCACCGAGACATGGCTAAAAGAGTGGAGCAACCCAGATATTGTGCACGCTCTCCCACCAGGCTATTTAATCCAAAGGATGGATATGCAGGAACAACGTGGTGGAGGACTTGCGATTATTTATCGGGATACCATGACAAGCTCTATTATAGAGCTATCAGACATTAAAGGAGCAGAAAGCATTGGTTTCTGTCTCCAGGTCCATGATTCCTTCACCTTCACGGGAGCCCTAATCTACCGCCCACCCGGTCAGAAAAATCAGTTTTTGGAAAGCATTTGGGAAGTGCTTAGTAATTTGACGCTTAGGTTTGCAAACTTTAGGCTATTAGGAGACTTGAATCTCCACTTGGATGACATCACTGACACAGGGGTAACCTGTTTTAGAGACATCTTGAATGCCATTGGGCTAACTCTCCTCACCTTAGATACCACTAATAAAGCTGGCCATATACTAGACTGTATAAGTTCGATCTTAGAAACAATCAAAGTAGAGCTCCCTTTGACGCAAACCTGGTCAGACCATAAATTCATTGCCTTCAACTTTTCAGTAGAAAGCATGGTCGCAGGAAAGAGCGCTGTGATTACCAGCCGGGCGAATAAACCCTGATGGAAAAAAATTATAGAACACCCTGATTTCTCAAGATGGGTTAAGGAAAACAAACCCACCTTGACGGGGAATACAATGACAGACAATCAGCAATTTGGGGAATGGATCGGTAAAATCGGCAAATGTATGGATCCCTTAAGCCCAGATACCAGACCCCACTGCAAGAAAAAATCTGCACCTTGGTTCTCTAGGACCTTGAAAGAGAAGTGAGAACACTTGAGCGAAGATGGCGTCGTTATTATGACATCAGGGAACTAGGTCTCTATAAAGCGGCTAGGAGAAAATATCATGCCCTTATCAGGTGCGCAAAGGCGGACTTTTACACAGCTGCCATTAAAGCCACTAAAACAAACAGAAGGAGATTTTTAGAATCATAAACATCTTTAGGAGTCCCAAAATACTCACACAGGAAATTCCACCATCTCAGATGATGTGTAACTCTATAGCCAACTTTTTTGAGCATAAGGTACAGGATATCACTAAAGATTTTCCACCCTTTGAATCATCTGCCTGTGATGAGGTCTTGATGATGGACATTAAAAAGGCTTGTATGAGGACTTTTCGTCCAATTAGCCTGGAGAAATCCCATCAAGCCATATCCTCAATTAAATCAGGATCCCCTTTCGATCCCTGTTGCAGGCCATGATAGATACAGCAAATCCCATCATAAACAGCATCATTAACTCCTCACTCCATTATGCGGAGATTCCATCAGAATGGAAACTCGCAGCGGTAAAACCCCTTCAGAAGAAGCAGGTTTCAGATCCTACGACCCTTTCTAATCTACGGCCCATATCACTCCTCCCAGTACTTTGCAAATTAGCTGAAACATTTGCAAATAGGCAGCTTACGGAGTTCTTGGAAGGAAATAATATATTGAACACCAATCAAGCGGGCTTTGGAGCCCAGCATTCTACAGAGTCAGCTCTTCTGTTTACAACGGAAACTTTACGGGCTGCAATGGATCAGGGCAAGAAGGCTGTACTGATCCTTCTAGATTTATCTGCAGCCTTCGATACGGTTTCCCACGCTATCCTTTTGCAGCGTTTGGTAACATCTGGGATAGGAGGAACTGTGTTGGAGTGGCTAAAGAACTTCTTGACTCATAGACGGCAGGTGACCACCCTAGGACAATTTGTTCTGGGGAAAAAGCGCTGACGACTGGGGTACCACAAGGCTCCAGTCTGAGCCCGACGCTTTTTAACCTCTGTATGGTTGCCCTGATAAATTTGAACTCATCCTTTGAGATCAGCACTATTGCGTTTTCAGATGATACGCAGCTGATTCTGGTTCTCGATAAGGACATGGAAAATGCAGAACAAAATCTTAAAAATTGCCTATCGGCCGTTTTCACCTGGATGAGAAATAATCACCTGAAATGTAATTCAGGAACAGAGATCCTGCCATTTGGACCTAATAGTTTTTTCTCTCCCAAGCAATGGTGGCCTGATGATGCGGAAGCCCCCCGAACACAATTAGTGCAGCACGCAACCTAGGGATCAAGTTTGATGATTCCATATCTTTCAAACAACAGGCGCTGGCAGTGGCAGGTACCAGTTTCAATATCATAAAGGGCCTGAGAAAATTCTTTGATCTCCTTCCACTGGCAGTAAGACGTACAGTGGTTGTTGCCCTAATAACATCAAGACTGGACTATTGTACCAGCCTGTATGCAGGATCGAATAAAGCGGTCCTCCACAAGCTACAGATGGTCCAGCATGCTGCCGCCCGTCTGGTGCTCAGATGGCCCAGGAAGTCTTCTGCCTCCGCTGCGCTAGATGCCCTTCATTGGCTTCCCATCCACAAACGCATTTTGTTCAAAGTCCTAATCATCACCTTTAGGGCCTTTCATTCGTATGGCCCGAATTATCTCCCGAAAGGGTATGTAACTGTTACAACGCGATTTTTACCACGCATACTGTTACCACGCACACCATTACAATGCAGGATCCTTTACAACTCATACCTTTACAACGCTTGACATTACATCGCAGATACTATTACAACGCATGCCATCACAACGTAAGTATAGGTAAGTATATCATTTTATTTTACCTTTTTTTTAATTACCAAAATATTAAAAATACATTAAATTAATTAATTAAAGTAATTTTACATATAGTTTGGGTTTTGGGGTACAGGGGTATTTTTAGGGTTCAGGACTGGGTTTAGGTTTTGGGGTACAGGGGTATTTTTAGGGTTCAGGGCTGGGTTTGGGTTATGGGGTACAGGGGTATTTTTAGGGTTCAGGGTTGGGTTTGGGTTTTGGGGTACAGGGGTATTTTTAGGGTTCAGGGCTGGGTTTGGGTTTTGGGGTACAGGGGTATTTTTAGGGTTCAGGGCTGGGTTTGGGTTATGGGGTACAGGGGTATTTTTAGGGTTCAGGGCTGGGTTTGGGTTATGGGTTACAGGGGTATTTTTAGGGTTCAGGGCTGGGTTTGGGTTTTGGGGTACAGGGGTATTTTTAGGGTTCAGGGCTGGGTTTGGGTTATGGGGTACAGGGGTAATTTTAGGGTTAAGGGCTGGGTTCGGGTTATGGTGTACAGGGGTATTTTTAGGGTTCAGGGCTGGGTTTGGGTTATGGGGTACAGGGGTATTTTTAGGGTTAGGGGTGGGTTATGGGGTACAGGGGTATTTTTAGGGTTCAGGGCTGGGTTTGGGTTTTGGGGAACAGGGGTATTTTAAGGGTTCAGTTTTATAAAAATACTTAAATTTAATTAAATAAATTTATTTTAGTAATTTTAATATTTATTTAAAAAAGTATATATATATATAATTTTAAAATTACAATGACATTAATAAAAATGTATTTAATAAATAAAAATAATTAAATCTTTATTAAGTACACTTTAAAAAAAATATTATAATAATATTTAAAAATAATATATTTACCTATACTTATGTTGTAATGGCATGCGTTGTAATAGTATCTGCGATGTAATGTCATGCGTTGTAAAGGTATGCGTTGTAAAGGGTCCTGCGTTGTAAATATTGCGTTGTAATGGTATGCGTGGTAAAAGTATGCGTTTTAACGTCATACATCCCCAGAAAGGCTTTACTCGCTACCATCCATCATGAAACATCAGGTCCTCCACAGCAAACCTGCTTACTATCCCTAAATTCAGGCTGGCCACAAAAGGAGGGAAATCCCTGACAGTGATCGGCTCTAGGGCCTGGAACAAACGTCCCCCCCATCTCCGTCAGATTTAATCAGAACAGTGTTTCAGGGAATCCCTTAAGACCTGGATTTACAGCCTCACGGACACAGTGTGTAAATCACTGGTATGAAGGTTGAGGCCTCTGGATAGTACAGTTGCGAATCACCCCTACATCGTTCTTTGATCCAAAGCTCCAAGATGCTCCTTGGAGTGATAGTGCACTATAGAAATGCGGGTTTACATTACATTACATTACATTGCAGTGTCTGCCACCTCACTAGGCACAGCAAAACCCTTGACTTGGAACTGGGCAAAACGTGGCACCAACTGAAACACACCAACTGCAACTCCACTAACCTGATATACCTGATAGAGTGCCCTTGTAAACTCAGATACATCGGCATGACCACCAGAAAAGTGCGGACCAGGATTATTAAACACAGACGCACGATCAGTTGCAAAAAGTCTAACAGCAAACTCATGGACCACTGCCTACAAGAAGGACATACTCCCAATGACATGCGATGGAAGGTCATTGAACAAATACCTGTCCACCAGACCAACAACAAAAAGATTCTCCACACTAAAGAGCAACGCTGGATCTAGACTTTCAACTCACACCCTTGGATTGAACGACAACATAACGTGGAACAGCCTCAGCCTTTGACCCCTCTTTAGAAAACAATGAGCCCTCCCCCCCTATTTTGAGCATGCCTAATTGCAAACCCAAGCGAGCTCCAAAACACACCTCTGACTCTAGCAGACCACCCCCACAGTCAGATACACGATGCATCACCGGATGGGCCATCAGTCATCAGGCCAAAGAGCCACACCAGCATACCCTTCACCATCCTGGTACACCCCATTGTAAACCTGTGTAGCTGATGCCTTATGAATATACCCTGAATATACCCCTGGGCTACACCCAATAACAGACAATGGGTGGCACCATCTCGTAAACTTCCCTAAACCGAGTACTTTGCCATACTCATCAACAGCTAATGGACATTAAACCCGGGTGCAGATACCCTGTTTCCCTGTAATATGGTGTACCACGACATTCACTAACTGGCAATGAGCAGTACTCTCCCTCATGCTTAATGCAGTAAGCTACCATACTCTTTAACAGCCACTGGGCAGACTGCCTGATTTTTGCCTCATTGCAGTCATGGCCATTAGCCGGTACACGCCAAAACCTTGTTTAATATACCACCTGCTGACTGCCAAAACACCATCAACCCCTTTTTCACTAGCAACAAACGCTGTCATTTTTTGTGGTGGCAACATTCCCTCACAGCCCCATGCACTGAAGTTGGATAGCACGAGTTGACCTCCGTTTATCTCAATAGACGCTATTCCCTGACACAGTGATCATCATAACTGCGGCTAAACACACGCCGCTTGACTGACTTGGCCAGCGACACCATGCTAAATATAAAAAATATATATCCACACACTTTTACATTTTTGTCCATCAGGCTTTACTTTTGAACTATCACAGGCATATATCCAAGGTAGCACGAGTATGTCTTTTGTGTCTGTCTTTTTCATTTCACAGATGTTTCCCCTGACGCTACTCACACAGGAGCCACACCCCGCCTGAACGAGCATCAGGTGCAGCCCGTAATGCTGTACTTAAACACAGCCAGCTCACGACTTCCACATCCACCGGACACGACAGGTGATCCAGATGATCCGGAGACATTGCCAAGTAAGTAGGGGAATATGGTTTCGCTTGAGGTACAGCCACCAGTATGCAGCCACTTAGCTACTCCTAAGTGTGCATCTCTCACCGCTAGCAGCAAGCCTTTTTCTCCTTACCAGCTCACACAGTGCCTTTCTCCCCCCTTTACCCGCCATAGCGCAAAAAAGTCCCGGATCTCGCCGGATACTCATGGAGTTTGCCCTTTTGAAATTATGAAGTAAGCTCTCACTTTTAAATAGGAATTTCCTTTCCTTGGTTACCACAGCATTATGCTTATTTTTCCAACAGGTACTAGCACCTCTAACACATAATATTGCTATACAACCACTGCCAATCAATCCGACACTACCGCAACTCGCTGTCGATTGACTCGCTCACGTATTAGGCACCATACCTTACCATCACTTACGATGTACATCTACATTTTTGATGTGTTTTAAATATGTGTCTATGTATTTGTTTCCATCCCTTTTCTTACAGGTACAAACTGAGAGTAAAACCTCCTCTCACAATTAGAGCACCTTAGCAGGTGCTTCACATAAAGGTACTGACAACACGTGAGTCCCTTAATTCACTCCATCACATAGGTCCTGACGAAACCCAGTTTTACAAAAGGGCCTGGCTGAAACTAGTTGACCAGACTGGACGTGGGAGACCATAAGTCTCTCCAACCACGCCCCAAAGCCTTGTTTTTAACCCTGCCTAGGGCCCACTAATAAATTAACCTCTTGGGACCTCTAGGACAGCATTTTAACCTCACTCAAAACACCTTTACTGCACACTCACTTAACAAAACAAGCTCCACTGTAACCAGGCGTCGTAGCACACCTGAGGCACACTTGGTGCCTCTGGTGGGGCCCGATGGTTGGTGGGTGAGGGCCTTCATAAAAAACAATTGTTTTTTCCTCAAACAAACACATACAACATATACACTATCAAGGTAGCTAGCTCCCTTTGATTATTACACACCCTGATGTATACCTTGGGTGAATGTGTTAGCGACTGTTATTAATGACTCTTCCTTTCTCACTATGGTGATAGCGCACATGCAGTTCGGGCATTTATCCTGACTCCATATCTCAACCCATCTTCCGCAAGTGATAAGAGATGTGGCACAAAGATCTACGTGCAATGTTGTGGAGCGCACATTTGGACTCTTATAAAGCAGGTTCCGCTACCTCCACAAGGTGCCCAGCAGTGCCGTCCTATAATCTGCAGAAAATAATAGTAACATGTGCCATGCTGCATAACCTTGCCACAAAGAAAGCAACAGGAGTGGAACTGACTGACTCAGAGGATGAGAGTGAGGATTGTCCACAGCCAGAGACAGCACAGCAGGTGTGGCAGCAGCACCAGATGGGAGACACAGATACAGACGGGCTGAGATCACATGCAACTATTTCTGAGTAAGTAATGAGACAAAGACAGTAACTGTAATAGAACAGCACACCGCCACACCATGATGGCATCAACATGCCATGCCAATATTCATTAAACATTCAAAAGGTGAAATGGGTTACCTCACGCATCTCACAATGCCAGGTGATGGCTGTCATTATTTTCTGCGCCCACGCATTGCACTGCTGCGTTCACTGGACACACTGTCCTCCCTGGTGGTCTATCCTGTGGCAGCTGAGTGCCTTTCACTGTGCCTCCTGGGGTGTGATGCTGCTGTGGCTAGTTGCCTCCTCACTTCCTCCCCATCCCCTGCACCTGTTGCAGCTATTTGGGTGGTCTGGAGCGCGACCAGCCCCCTTGGAACGTCATGGCTGCAGTGAGCCATCTCATCCTGCATGGCCACCGAGCACCTGCTGAGAACAGAGGTGGCAGTGGAGAGGCGGTTTGCCGCCTTAGTGTAGTTGTACAATTTCTGTCGGTCCCTGCGCCTCGTCACACGATCTTCATCTAGTTTGCTGCACAGCAGCCTCACAGCCTCTGACATGTCCCGCATGCCCTCAGCCCAGTGCTGGTCATGCTGTTTATACCCTTCTTAATTTCAAGCATGTGTCTGTTCATGTACACAATCTGGTGTTGAATTGATTTAATGGCTTTGTCTTGCAGGCGCTGTACCTTCAGCATATTCCCCTCCAGACTGGCGAATATGCTGGACTCCTCTCCCTGTGCAACAGGACAGGCTGCCCTCGATCTGCGGCATCTGACACCTGTGTGGGCGCGCTCTGTGGGGGACTGTGTCCCTGCACTGTTCTCATTCTCTGCCAGTGTGGAATGTTGGCTTCCCATGCTCTCCTCCTCTAACCCCTCCATCTCCTGGAGGCTAGCCACTCTATGCCTCCTGACTCTCGGTGGTGGTGGCATTAGTGGTTGTGGTGATGGTGGTGGTGGTATGTGCTCAGCAGGCGACAAGACCTCCTCATCCTGTGTGTTGGCTCTCCTGGGTGCCTTTCCTCTGTCCCATTCAGCAGCCTTGCACACTGCCTCACCTTTGGAGACAGAATGTACATTTACTCACTTGTCTGGCAGCATTGGCGTAATAATAAATGTCATGAATGCCAATCAAACTGACTGTTCTCCGCTTGCTAATTACTGATGTGTGTCACATGCCTTTGGGTTCAGTGGACTGACTGTTATGATATGTGTTACTTTTGACTACATCTCCCATAATGCATTGCTGTTTTTTTGGAAAACATGTACTGGAGTTGGAATCATACTGGCTCATTGGGGATTGTGGATTGGGGATAGGGAGTGGGGGGCACAGCATGCTGTGCATGCATCTTACCTTGCCTGTTGCCAGCTCTGGCTGAGCTGTCTGCGTCACCAATTCAACTCATGCTCTCCGGCTGTAGGGTGGACTACACCATTAGTACCAGGGCAGTTGGTACAGGCGCTGCAGATGTCCACCACCTGTCTGCTTGGCTTCCTTGAGCCTTTCAGCCACCCTCTCTTTGGCACTTTTTCTGAGGTCATACCAGTGCTTCTTTAGTTCATCTTTTGAGCGCTGTGTTACACCAATTGAGTTTATCCTCTTCTGGTTCACCAGCCATATCTTCCTCTTTTGGGATTCCGGGACGTGCAGGGAATGTTTACCGAAGAGCTTGTCATGGTCCTTTGCCATCTCCTCTATCAGCACCTCCAGCTCCCTCTCGCTGAATTTGTGCTTTCTTTTTCGCTCTCCTGCCTCATTTTCCTTCTCCTGGTTATCCATTTTTGGTTTGGTGTGTCTACAAGATGCTTGCAAAGCAGCTCCTGTGTTGTAATGTCTGCCCCCTGCCTCTCCCACAGCTTCAGCCACCATGTAGCAGCAGGTGTCAGGTCACTTCCTACCTGTGATGTCATCAGAATGCACCGGAATGGCAGTTTAAATAGTTAGCAATTTCTTAAAATACTGATTTTATTAATACCCTGGTAATACATAATCACTATTTGCTAATCGGTAAATCGGAATCGTTATTTAATTTTACCGATTTTTACAGATTCGCTATTTTTTAACAAATAATTACCTACATCAGACTTTGGTAGTTCTTAATAGTGATTCAGAAAACATCACTATTAAGAACTCGCAGATTGAGTTTTACCTACATATGGCCCCAAGTTCCCTAATGTCCCTCCTCAGGTCATTCTGGGTATGTATTCTCCTCTCAAGTCCTCAAACCATACAGATGTGCAGCCTGTACCTCAGTGTAGGTACAATAGGGCACACATGTGTACTCAAGCCATCATAGAGCACACTTTTGGCCTCCTGAAGTCGCAATTCCGATATCTTCACCATACGGAGGGTTACTGCTGTACTCCCCTGAAGCTTTGTGGAAGATCATAGTAGCCTGATGTATCTTGCACAACATGGCTTACATATACCTCTGAACCCTCAACTAGTTCCGACTCTGCGCAACCTGTCAATTGCACAGAACTGACTGTAGAGTATGCAAGACTGTCATCAGCTGGTTACCACTTTTTTCACCTGAGCAACCTCTTGTGTTACAGACAACATGTGGTTTGCAGTCTGTTGTCAATGATGATAGTTGGTATTTAAAACAGCACAATGGTTCAGCACCCCACACAATGTACAGTTGTTTTATGGAATAGATCATGTAAAAGCATTAAAAAGAGGCGGTGACAGAGCTAAAGTGCTCAGACAAACAGAAGCTGTGTGGATTTGTCGCCTTCGCAGTATCTCTAATGGGCTTAATGTCAACAATGAAATGTATCATTATCTATAACATTGCTGGTTTCTAATGATCATGTAGTATGAATGGGCTTAACATCATCAAAGATATGTATCATTATTTATATCATTGCCAGTTGTCTAATGATCATACAGTAAGAAGAAATTGCCCTACTCATTTACTGCACAAGTAAACAATTGAGCTCAGTGAATGCGTGCATTGGATAGAAAGTACTTCAAAGATCATATGTCTATCCTTCTTGATGAGTATAAAGTAAAAATGTATTCATGTCTGGTAGTCTAAGTAAGCTGAACTCTAGAAACCCTAAATTCCGGACATTAGGCACACAGATTGTAGTAGTATAGGACAATTTTGAAACAATAACAACCCTTTGGTCAATGTATTGTTTGTATAAATATTTTTTTCCTGTCTGTATACTTGGTAAATTTAAAATTTGGGCCATTACTTGTATTATTATGGCAAACCATGCATAATGCAGATGGCCATATAGTAGGCTCAATGCTAATATGTCGACAAACTAAACGATTTGGTATACATCAATGATCTACTTGTAACCCTAATGAAAAGATATGACTTTGCCCTAATAATCCCTGCCTTCCTTACTTTTGATGTTCGAAACTTTTAAATTGCAATGGCGTCATGACATTGTATCTTAACGGAAATATTGTTAGTCCCCACTGCAATTCTGTTAACTTTATCTTTGTAAAAGATGCTGATTATGGTTTAAAACCGTTGCAAGACAAGAGCTGATAATATTTAGCAACAGCGTTCGAAATCGCAATATATTCATTTATTAATCCCTTACAAAAGCTGGCTTCACATTGGGCGACTAGCATTAAATTGCTGGTTTTCCTACAATAAAACTGGCTTTAATGGAGAGATATAGCATTACAAATAAATTTGGAGGATTAATAATTTAGGATTACAACCTATTTTCTTTCGAACCAAAAATGCTATTTTATCTTGCGATAATTTAAGATGGCACGTTTAAAAGGTACAAAACAATATGGGCAGTATATTGCAAACTTATACATATTAAACTATCAAAACAATGCTCCTCAGTGTAATGCCTGTTATCGGTTTTGAGTCCACTACAAGATGGCGGCCGCTCTTTCAGGCGTTGTTGTGCTCGTGTATAATGAGCGCTCACTGTGATGCATCTGAAGCTAATTTGCTGGCTATTTAAACCCACAATTCCTGTATGCATCTCGAACTACAAACTCGAGACTGGAACCAAGGGAGAAGGCACACGCTGCTCTGGATCGAAGTAAGTAGAAGACTGGGGGGGTTTTGACTCTACTATTAGAGATGCTAGTAATTTGCTTCCTTCGTAGATTTAATACTCTATTTTAACGGGGGTTGGTAATTTCCAGTCTCCTTTGAAGGGCACTGTCGTCTTACTTAGATGCACTCTGCATTCTTTTTTGTTCCATTCCCAATAAACTTTCCGTCTCCATTAAAGGACACGGTTGTTTTACTCGGATGAACACTTGCCATTGCACGTGTGCCGTACTCGACACACCTTATCAAGGGAAATGTTTTCTATATAGCTCTATACTTACCTACCTCACTCAATGTATGGCAATGCTATGCGAATTATATCACTACATCATGTATATGTATTCTGTGAAGTGCTCTGATACCCAAGGGTCACGTTCGCGCTATATAAAACTCTCTAAATAAATAAATAAATAGATTCCACAACGGATTACTCCTATGGCATGTTGTAGCTGCAGCTATATGGATAGCCGGCTACAGTCCTTCTGAAATGGGTAGGACAATTTATGCACTAGCGTACGTTTAACTCAAAGATTTGAAAATGTGGCAGTCAATCCTGGCGGCATTTGTTACTTTCCCCCTAATAAATATAAAAGGAACATTGCACTTATCGCTCGCATCAGTGACCTAAAATAGCATGCTGTTTAAACCAATTATGAAACACCTTGCTCCATCTTTCGACACATTTTTTATAGATAACGCTGTATCACAGGGCGTTAGGGTCTCGTTCTCATTTAAGAATATGACTATGTTTTTAATAAATGAGCTAATCTACCAATTAACTAACAAATAATTAAGGTAAAACCGCAATCATTTTTTATCTTAGAACAGATGGGTTGTGGACAATGAAAAAAACGTCTTTGTTGGCCCTTTGATCATGATGCATAGAAGGATTTGACTGCTATCCTTCATAATAAGGTATGTGGTATACATGCGTGGTGCAAATATAAATGAACACACTTACATTAGTGTGATTTATAATGATACAATATTGTACCCCCTTTTTTAATTAGGCCACTCATGCCTTGCATATCTGAAGTTCTGACCACAAAGTTTTGAGAAAAAAGGATTTGACTACATCTCTACACAATAAGGTTCGTGGCATACATGCCCATTGTATTTGTGAAATACTCGTGCTTACGCGGTGCATACTTATAAAATACTGTATTTCTCTTAAAATAGGCCGTTAATGCCATTCACAGCCGAAGCTTTGAAAATATATAATATAAAAAGTCCTGAGAGAAAACCTTTGAAAAACTTATTAATACCTTTCGGTAAGATCCAGTCCTGTTTTGTTATTAGTTTTACTCCAATCTGTAGTGAAGCTTAGACTTCATCTTAATGAATGAAATGATTTTCCCCTCTTTTTACCTTGTTCTGTGGTGAAGTTGACATTTTATCTAAAAAACGAAATGATTCTTCCATCCTCCCACGATGACCACAAACTGTTAACAACCAATAAACTCTTGTGTAAAAAATGTAAAAAATGAAACATTTAGCTGTGTGTTTTAGAGTCTGTTTCTCTCACTCCTCAATGAGCAACATAGGTTTAAGAGTAAACCTTCTCAGTAGGACATTTATGTCAAATGACTCAGTGATATGTAATTGTTTCCTCATATTCAAGACGTATCACTAACTTGTGTTTTAATTGTAAATAGCTTTTTGTATAATATATGTATTTTGTATATCTGTTTGTTGTAGCCCTGAAGAAGTCCTACGGACGAAACGCGTTGGCTACGTTTTTTTACTTGAAGACTTTCAATAAAAGCAAGAAAGAAAACTTTAAGTCCTACTGAATTGTTTCCTTCCGGATTACTGTTTTGACTGTCACTGTCAACTGTACATTGTGTGGGGTGCTGAACCATTGTGCTGTTTTGGAATTATGTTGGGAGTCTAGGGGTATATGACTTCAGGTTCTTAGCACCCACAACAAATTTATTATACCACAATACATTGGATAAAGTGCAGCTTTCTTGGCCTGATACCCCTGTTCTAGTGTTTTGTATAGTTGGTATTTAACCCTCTTTCCAAAAATTACATCCTGAGACTGCTTTGCAAGCCACACTCTATGTATGTAAACAACAGTTGTTGACAGGAGCCAAAAGAATGGCCAGGCAATATGTCATGTGCAGATGTCAGCAAATATGGTTGAAAATGTGTTTCTTAGGAATCCATTGCCTCAAAGGATTAAATATCTGTGCATATGTAAGACCTCCCATGATCATTTGATGATGGGGGCCTAATTCACAAAGGGATTTCATTCTTGCATTGTAGAGGATTTGCCCCCAACTACAGCAACTCCCCCACAACTGAGGGGCCTCTACCAGGAGTGATAAAGCACTTTGAAAATCAGGACCTATTTGTCTGGGGATACACAGCACTGTTTCCCTTGTCTTTTGTGTAACACTACAGTCAACACTAAGGGGAGCGCAAATTGTGGACTGCATATACAATGATGCAAAGGAGCAAACTTTCCTGTGATGTGATGGTGTGTCTGGCCACACATTTTTCCTGTCCAAACCTATTTGCATTGCCAGCTTCAACCTTTGTCTCACTTCTCAAAGGTACCTTTTTTTTAAAATTGTGTTCAAGTCCAATTCTAGAATCTGCGCTCTGGATGCCGAGTTTCCGCTCTGGATGTGGAGAGTAAGTATTCCAAAAAACGGATTGAAACCCATGATTTACAAGCAGGAAATGTTAGGCAGGAAATATAGCATAGGAAGTTGCTGGCAGCCATTTTCTGTTTGCTCTAGGTCATCCTCTGCACTAGATCAGATCCTTTGCAATTCTGCTGCACTGTACACCCAAACTACCCTCTACATGGCTGAAGGACTTGAGGAGAAAGCACCCCTTTTGCAGAAAAAGGAATTGGACAAGCTAGCAGATGGGGTGTTAGAAAAGTACCTTTCAGCAGTATGGGTACCAGCTGAGTAATGCAGCGCAAGGCAGAATCTGGACCACCATTGCGGAGTGCTGCAGTACAGTGGGTGTGTATAAACGGCGGGCAGGGCATGCCCTAGGCACTAGGAACCAAATAAACAAAAAAGTGCTAATACTGAGTCTTATTACACAATAACAATTGTATCAAAGCCAAAAAGATATTGAATTATCAGCCGATAACTGGAATTAATCCATCATTCTTTATTTTATTTTTGGTAGAAAATTATTTTTAGGGAACACAACAAACAATTTATAAACCTTGTATTATATATACATATGTGACAGAAAAAGATTTACAATAAACCAGACACCATTTTTAGACATAAGACAAAAAATGCACACATTTCAATCAAGACACAACCATTCTTCATACACATTCACACTCCTTCAATTCCAAGAAACGAAAAAACATATGGCACAAGACAACAGCTAAAGAAATAAAGGGTGGGTCACTGGCAACAATGCAGAACCAATCACAATATTAGAAACACAGGTATTGTAACACAATACTAAATATCAAACAATTAAACCAAAGGTTGCAATTATTTAGACCCAAGGGCAAACATAAGATACACAAATGAAAAGGTCAAAGGTCGACGCGTTTCGAATCGGACCCTTTGTCCGATTCTCATCAGGACCAGATCGTCAAATCTGAAAAAAGGAAACACATTTCCTTTAGTATTTAGTGAGACTAAGAAGGAGAAGAGCGACAATTACGCCTGCATGGGCTCCTACCTGAGTGTGACGATAAAATCAATGAAGACAGTGGATGAAGTCTGTGGACACAGAATTGAACAACATGAGGACACACATAATCCCTACCGTCAAATGAGTCAAAAGGCGGGGAGGAATAGTTATAAAGTACCTGCAAAAGGTGTCAATGCAGGCGTGGGTCCATGAAGACTTGTGGGACTCATTCAAGTGTTAACTGAAGTGCATCATATTTGTGGGAATCTCTAAAAGGGAAGTGCATATGTGGCGAATCAATCAGCGTGACGTTTGGACAAAGGTCTATTGGGATTTTAAACAGGCGAATGTGACAGCGTCTTACCTGTCACAAAGGAGGGATAGCATACAGTCCAGGTTGGAATTTCAAAACCGGATCGGAAGCGGGAAAATATACCGCGGGCTGGAGGGAAGGAAAGGGTATGTTTTAGGATGAGGTAGAAGCACGGAAAGCGTGTTGATTCCGATTTGTTCTCAAATGGGCTTACCTTCAGAGAGCCACGCCACGGTGTAACTGCGAGCCGCTTAAAGGTCCAGGAGCGGCAGCAATCGGCAGCAGGGATTTAAGCCGAAGCGAGGCGGGGGCGATCGCGTTCACCGAGGGCTGGAAGCAGAAAAGGGATTTGTTTAATGAGCGAGTCGCGGGGTCGGCACCTCAAACAGGAACAGAACTTGTGACAAAGGTGAATGATTACCTGAAGTCAATTTCGCTAGGCGTGTAGCATGGGTCGCTCACGAAGCCGATGGCGCCATTAGTCATAGGCGGTAACCGGCTAATGCGTATGGATGGTAATAACGTGGCGGCACATAGGTCAATGAAAGTCACGTGATCCCTATAGTGATTGTGGGAATTGTAGTTTCTGATGCTTAAAGGGTTTAAAGAGCTCTAGAAATTTCAGATAGTTCATTTAAACCGTTGTCTACCGTGTTAAATTTCAGGATAAGGGTTGCCTCACGCTGACAAAGTTTAGCTTCCAAGTCGCCTCCCCTACAATCCAATTCCAATTTGCACAGAACAGTCCATTTAAGATCGTGTTCAGTGTGACCCTCTTTACTCCAGTGATCGACTAGCGGAGCATTGGCCACGGAACGTCTTATCCTAGATTTATGTTGGCTAACACGCTGGCGAATTTCCTGAGTGGTTTTGCCCACATATAGTTTCTGGCAGGGGCAAAGGATACCATAGACAACATTTCTAGTCTTGCAATTGGTAAATGTTGTATGTTTCCAGTGTGTGCCATTGTAGGAGAATAAGTCACCTTCAATGGTCTTGTCGCAGCAGGCACATGTTCCACACTTGTGGTGGCCCCGAACTGGTGCCATTCCCAGTAGATTGCGTAGAGTGGCTGGTGCCTTTATTGGTAACGAAGCTCGGACCAAAGCATTGCCAATGCTACTTTCTTTTTTGAAGGCTATCAGAGGTGGTTGAGATAGGCTCTCTTCTAGATTCTTCACTAGATGCCAATTCTGGTTAATTTTCTTCCTGAGTTGATTAGCCTGTGGGCAGAAAGTAGTCACAGTACAGTGGGTGTGTATAAACGGCGGGCAGGGCATGCCCTAGGCACTAGGAAGGCCTAAAACGCTGGTCCAGATTGAAGGCCTATGAAATATAGGGCCAGTCTTCCCAGTACCATATGAACTGGCCCAGCTTCTCGCCACTGTACAGGAGGGTCATGAGGTCTGCCTGGCCAACCCTCTATGCTCAGCTGGAGGAGCATGAGCAAGAGAGAGCAGGTAGGGGCATTAACTAGGCCTGGGTGGTAAATTCCATTCCGCTCACGGAATTTGGGAAATTTCATGTTCGCGGAGAACGCAGAATTGCCAAGAATTCTGCGATCTGCGTCTTTGCAGAATTTTTTGCTTGTTTGCCCTTTCAAAATGCATGTTCCCAAGATATTTCTCCCCGAGCATGCACACAGCATTGGCGAACAGGAAAAAAGCATCGCAAACGGGCCAAACAAGCAATTCTGCATGTTTGCGGAACTTTTGCGTGCTTGCTGGGATTTTTTATTGTTTTGCAGAGCTTTGCAGAGCGTGACTACGCAAATTTCGCCCACCCGAGCATTAACTGAAATATGTGTCTGAAAGTATGATGTGAGGGATGACAGAGCTGTACCATCAGGTGTCCCATGTCTCTATTTACCCAATCTGTGCAAATGCAGCAGTTATTATATGTAGACATGGGACATGTAGTTTTTTTAAGCCACCGGGGTAAAAGAGCATCACACGTGCATTTCTATGTGAAACAGCATCATTACAGGTGCACCAAAAGCCTTATAACTGCTGTGTACATTGGGTGAGGAATGGTACAGACACTGTCCAGTGTGTGAATGAGAGGCCGTTGGGTATTGGATGCTGTAACTTCCATGCCTTTGGTGTCCCCATTTACCTAATTTGTGCAAATGCAGCAGTTATTATAATGTCAATGGCTCACTGTAGCACAGAGAATGCACTGAGCAGTGTGCATTCTGGTACATGTAGTTTTTGAAAGCCACCAGGGGAAAAGAGCCTCACATGCACATTTGTACATTAAACTGCACTTAGAGCACCATCACTGGTGAACCAAGGGTCTTATAACTGCTGTGTGTATTGGATGAAGAATGGTACAGACAAAGAAATGTGTGGATTAAAGGCCCTTGGGTGTTGGATACTGTAACATGCATGACGTTTTTGAGTTTGGATTCAGATTAACTCCTTCGCTGCTAGGTCTTTTCACCCCCTGTGCTAGGTCTTTTTTTTTGGCTATTCGGGGTAGTTCGCGCTTAGGCCCCTGCAACCTTTTGACCACATAATGTATCCATGCCAAATTTGTGTCCTCTTTTTTCAACATCATGGGAATTCTAAAGGTACCCAGGGATTTTGGGATTTCCCTGGTGGGGACCCACAAATTAGCCAAAATCAACTAAATTATGTTTTTTGGGGGGAAAATGGGAAAAAAGGGCTACAGAGGAAAGCGTCTGTTTTTTCCGGGAAACATCATTTACCACGAAGGCATTACCACTAATGATGTTTACCACGTGACACTTACCACGCAAACGTCTTTACAACGAGGGTGCCTTCCACGACCGTCTTTACCACGGGCTGGGGGGGAGACGTGGTATTCCTTCAAGTCGTTCTGCGTGGGCTTGGGGGGGCTGGAGGGGGCTCGGGGGGGGGCTGGGGGGGTCTCCCCCCCCAAAAAAAACAAACAAACAAAGGAGCGGATTACTCAAATTAAAAAAACGCACTTCAGTACCACCGAAAAAAAAGGAAAGTGCCTCCCCCAAAGACGTGCCGTGTACGTCAAAATAGCAGTCCTTTTTTAGTTTTGGAAGACGTGTTTTGACGCTTGTTTCGATGGTGGATGGAAGTACGGGCTGCTGGTGAAAGACAGGAAGGTGTCAGGTAAGAAAATAATCTTTATCATTTGTGCTTAAAGGACGTTAAAATGCGTGGTATAATCCTTCGTTGCAAATTCCAGCGTGGTAAAGCCACTTGCGAACTAAAATTCGCGTGGTAATGCCATGCGTGGAACTTGTAATCGTGGTAAAATCATATATTCGTTTTTTCCCTGCAATGGGTATCAAATAAGAGGTTGTAGTGCTGAAAATCACTGTCTTCTCAGCTTTCAGGGACAAGCAGACTTTTCTCAGTTTTGACATTTTTCTGGGACATAGGTTATTGTTGCTATTGTTTGTGCTTTCAACCTCTTTCCACTTAATAATAGAAATGGGTATGAAAGCAATAATGGATCCTGGCGAGCTATACATTTAAAAAAAAAAAATTCAGCAAGGGTTCATTTGTGTATATCCTTCAAGGGCTCTTTATAGAAACTAACCGTTGAATATAGGAAAAACTGAAAATTAGTTGAAAAATCATTTGTGTCAACGTTTTCACCTGTAACTTATACCGTTATATCCGCTGGACCTTTCTGGTTGTGGGGATATATAGGACTTGTAGGTTTACCAATAACCCGACGAACCCAGAGCCAATAACTGAGCAGCACCTTGCAATGGATTTTATTATGTGCCAGGTATATAGCAATTCATTTGGGAAAAATATATACATGGAAAAATCGGTATGAAAGACACCTATGAATTTCTGAAATTGGAACAAAATATAGAGTTTGGAAAGAGTAGATAGAAAGAGTAGATATTTGCACATTTCCGAAATTTTGAGTACCCATACCAGCATGAGAATTATAGGTCATTTTTCAAAATGACTTCTTTTTTACACATTATCTTTCATTTTGAAAAGGCAGACTAGGTAATAACAGTTGCTCTACACTTCTGTGTTACCCTAAGTTTCCCAATAAAAATGGTACCTCACTTGTGTGGGTAGACCTAGTGCCCGCGATTGGAAACGGCTCAAAACATGAGGTGGACACACTTTAGTTTTACAGTGAAAACTGACCCTTTTTTTTGCAAAGTGCCTAGCTGTGGATTTTGAACCCTAACTCTACCTGCACCTAGGGAAACCTAGCAAACCTATACATTTTTAAAAACTAGACACAGGGAAATCCAGGATGGGGGACTTGACTGGCTCTCATCAGGTTCTGTTACCCAGAATCCCTTGCAAACCTAAAAATGTGTCCCAAAAAATATATTTTCCTCACATTTCTGTGGTGGAAAGTTCTGGAATCTGTGTGGATCCACATAATCCTACCCACCATGCATTCCCCAAAGTCTTCTGAGAACAATGGTACCTCACTTGTGTGGGAAGGCCTAGTGCCAGTGCAAGGAAATGGCCCAAAACACAAAGTGAACACAACAAAATATCATAGTGAAAACGGATCCTTTTTTTGCAAAGTGCCGAGCTGTAGATTTTGAACCCTTGCTCTGCCGGCACCTAGGGAAACCTAGCAAACTCATAAATTTTTTAAAACTAGACACCCAGGGAAATCCAGGATGGGGTGACTTGTCTGTCTCTCACCAGGTTCTGTTACCCTGAATCCCTTGCAAAACTCAAAATGTATCAAAAAACAAATTGTCCTCATATTTCTGTGGTGGAAAGTTCTGGAATCTGTGTGGATCCACAGAATTCCACACTGCCCGCATTCCCCAAAGTCTTACGAAAAAATGGTACCTCACTTGTGTTGTTAGGCATAGTGCCCGCAGCAGGAACCAGCCCAAAACGCAACATGGACACACCACATTTTGCACTGAAAATTGAAACTATTTTGCAAAGTGCCTAGCTGTAGATTTTGAACCCTAGCTCTGCCGGCACCTAGGAGAGCCTAGCAAACCTATAAATTTCTTAAAACTAGACACCCAGGGAAATTCAGAATGGGGTGACTTGTCTGGCTCTCACTAGGTTCTGTTACCCAGAATCCCTTGCAAACCTCAGAATTTGTCAAAAAACACATTTTCCTCACATTTCTGTGGTGGAAAATTCTGGAATCTGCGTGGATCCACTAAATTCCACCCACCATACTTTCCCCAAAATCATCTGAGAAAAATGGTACCTCACTTGTGTGGCTAGGCCTAGTGCCGGTGACAGGAAATGGCCCAAAACACAACATGGACACAAAACATGTTCACAGTGAAAATTGACTCTTTTTATGCAAAGTGCCTAGCTGTAGATTTTGAACCCTAGCTCTGCCGGCATCTAGGGAAACCTAGAAACCCTATAGATTTTTTAAAACTAGAGACCCACAGGAATCCAGGATGGGGTGACCAGGTTCTGTTACCCAGAATCTTTGTAAAAAAACTAATTTTTCTCACATTTCTGTGGTGGAAAGTTCAGGAATCTGGCTGGATCCACAAAATTGCACACATCCATCATTCCCCAAAGTTTTCTAAGAAATATGGTACTCCACTTGTGTGGGTGGGTCCAGTACCCGCGACAGGCAAGGGCCCAAAACCCATTGAGGCTACATCAAAATTACCTATCACAAAACAACCTGGTGACCCTTCTTGCAAAACCACGTTGTTTTGTGATAGGTAATTTTGATGTCTCGTCAATACATTTCAGGACCTTGCCTGTCGTGGGTACTTGACCCACCCACGCGAGTGAGGTATAATTTTTATCGGGAGTCCTAGGGAAATACTGGGTGGTAGGACATTTGGGATTTTTTTCATCAAAATGTGAGGTTTGCAGGTGATTCTGGGTAGGAAAACATTGGGGGACCCATGCACACCATACCTCCCTGGGCTCCCCTGGGTATCTAGTTTTCAGAAAAGTGTGGGTTTTGTAGGTTTCTCTAGATGGCTGCCAACTCAGAACCAAAGACTCCCTAAGTATCCAAAAATGACCTGGTTTTGCAAAGGGGGTATCATGAGTCTTTGGTCCTGGGCTTGGTGGCCATCTACAGAAATCTACCAAACCCACACATTTCTACAAAACAGAGAGCCAGGGTAGTCCAGCAATGTATGACTTGCATGGATTCCCAGCGTTACGCTACCCAGAATCCCCTGCAAATCTCAATTTTTGATAAAAAATATCACAATTTCTGTGTGGGTAAGTTCTGAAATCTACGTGGATTCACACATTTCCTACCACCCACCATTCCCCCAGGTCTCCCGATGAAAATAGTACCTCACTCTCATGGGTGGGTCAAGTACCCGCGAGAGGCAAGGGCCCAAAACATATTTAGGAGACATCAAAATGACCTATCACAAAACAACCTGGTTTTGCAAGGGGGTCAACTGGGTTTTTGGCACTGGGCTCAGCGGCCTTCTTGGGAAACCTACCAAACCCTCACATTTCTGAAAACTAGACACCCGGGGGAGTCCACCGAGGTATGGCTTGCGTGGGTCCCCCATCATTTTCCTATCCAGAATGCCTCGCAAACCTCAAATTTAGCTGGAAAAAAATCACTTTTATCTCAAATTTCTTTGTGGAAAAGTTCTGGAATCTATGTGGATTCACAAATATCCTACCACCCAGCGTTACCCTTGGTCTTCCCATAAAAATCATACCTCACTTGCATGGGTGGGTCAAGTACCCATGACAGACAAAGGCCCAAAACGTATTGAGGAGACATCAAAATGACCTATCAAAAAACAACCTGATTTTGCAAGAGCGTCACCTGGGTTTTTGGCCCCGGGCTCGGTGGCCATCTTGGTAAACTACCAAACCCACACATTTCCGTAAACAAAACACCCGGGGAAGTCCAGCGAGGTGTGGCTTGTGTGGCCCCTCAATGTTTTCCTACCCAGAATGCCCTGCAAAACCCACATTTTCCACATAGTTTGGGTGGAATCACCGTGCCAGCACAAATGTCCTACCCCCAGCGTTCCCTTCAGTCTCCTGGGTAAGATGATAGCTCACTTGTGTGGGTGGGGCAATGACCTGTGACTGAGAGGAGCCCAAATATAGGGAATAAGGGTATAGCACCAAGAATTCTATGCTCTACATTTTTTTAAATACGTTTTTAGCCAATTCTGCATTGGACACCCACACAAGTGAGGTATCATTTTACTTGGAACACTAAGGAGAACGCTGTGTGGTAGGACATTTGTGCCGCTACGGTGATCCCTCACAAAAATATGTGAAAAATGTGTTTTTTTTCAGCTGAATTTGAGGTTTGCAGGGGATCCTGGGTAGGGAAAAGTAAGGGGGATCCATGCAAGCCATACCTCATTGGACTCCCCAGGGTGTCTATTTTTCAGAAATGCTTGAGTTTGGTAGGCTTCCCTAGATGGCGGCGAGCCAGGGTCCAAATCCCAGGTGCCCCCCACACAAATGAGGTACCATTAGTATTGGGAGACCTAAGGGAATGCTGGATGGTAGGAAATTTGTGTCAGCCCGGTGATCCTACAACTTTCCCACACAGAAATGTGAGAAAAAATATATTTTTTAACATTTGAAGTTTGCAGGGAATTCTGGGTAGGGAAATGTTGGGGACCCACACAAGCCAAACCTTGCTGGACTCCCCCGAGTGTCTAGTTTTCAGAAATGTGTGGGTTTGGTAGTTTTCCCTAGGTGGCCGCCGAGCACGGGGCAAAAACTCAAGAGACCCCCCCTTGCAAAACCAGGTTGTTTTATGATAGGTAATTTGGATGTCGCCTCAATAGGTTTTGGGTCCTTGCTGTCGTCGCGGGTACTTGACCCACCCACGCGAGTGAGGTACCATTTTTATCAGGAATTCTGGAGAAATGCCGTGTTGAAGGAAATTTGTGGATCCATGCTGATTCCATAACTTTCCCACCCAGAAATCTGAGTAAAGAGTGATTTTTTTCAGCTAAATTTGAGAAATGTTGGGGGACCCACTCAAGCCATACCTTGCTGGACTCCCTAGGGAGTCCAAGTTTCAGAAATGTGTGAGTTTGGTAGATTTCCCTAGAAGAACGCCAAGCCCGAGGCCAAAACACATGGGATCCCCCTTGGAAAACCAGGTTGTTTTGAAGTCGCCTCAATAAGGTTTTTGCCCTTGCCTGTCGTGGGTACTTGACCCACCCATACAAGTGAGGTACCATTTTTCTCTTAATACTTTGGGGAATGCAGGCAGTGTGGAATTCCGTGGATCCACACAGATTCCAGAACTTTCCACCACAGAAATATGAGGACAATTTGTTTTTTGAATAAATTTTGAGTTTTGCAAGGGATTCTGGGTAACAGAACCTGTGAAAGACAGACAAGTCACCCCATCCTGGATTCCCCTGGGTGTATAGTTTTTAAAAATGTATGGCTTTGCTAGGTTTCCCAGGGTGCCGGCTGAGCTATGGTTAAAAATCTACAGCTAGGCACTTTGCGAAAAAAGGATCCGTTTTCACTGTGATAATTTGTTGTGTCCACGTTGCGTTTTGGGCCGTTTTCTGTCACGGGGACTAGGCCTTCCCACACAAGTGGGGTACCATTTTTCTCAGAAGACTTTGGGAAATGTGGGGTACATGGAATTTTGTGGATCCATGCAGATTTCAGAACTTTCCACCACAGACATATAAGTAAAATGTGTTTTTGTGTTTATAAAGTTTGAGGTTTGGAAGGGATTCTGGGTAACAAAACCTGGTGAGAGCCAGACAAGTCACCCCATCCTGGATTCCTGTGGGTGTCTAGTTTTACAAACATTTATAGGTTTGCTAGGTTTCCCTAGGTGCCGGCAGAGCTAGGGTTCAAAATCAGCAGCTAGGCACTTTGCAAAATAGTTTCCGTTTTCACTGTAAAATGTGGTGTGTCCACGTTGCGTTTTGGGCCGTTTCCTGTCGCGGGTACTAGGCCTACCCACACAAGTGAGGTACTATTTTTCTCAGAAGACTTTGGGGAATGCGGGGTGGGTGAAATTCTTGGAACCACGCAGATTTCAGAACTTGCCACCACAGAAATGTGAGAAAAATTTGCTTTTATTGACACATTTTGAGGTTTGCAAGGGATTCTGGGTAACACAACCTGGTGAGAGCCAGACAAGTCACCCCATCCTGGATTTTCCTGGGTGTCTAGTTTTAAAATATATACTGGTTTGCTAGGATTCACTATGTGCCGGCTGCGCTAGGGCCCAAAATCCACAGGTAGGCCAATTGCTAAAAACAAGTCTGTGCCTCGCGGGCTTTCTGACACCCTAGGGGGAAACAGGGTTGCCCCGATATGCCCCCAAGGGGGGGGCAGAAAGACTGGCTATGTTTTTGGGTGGTGGGGGCATTGGTATGCCCATTCTGGGCAGCCCTACCCCCATGCATAAAAAAAGCCAGAGTAAATGCTGGCGCCTAGTGGGCTTTCTGCCCCCCCCCGGGGGCAGATCAGGGGCCACTGCCCCTCTCCGCCCCTCTGGGGGGGGGGCAGAAAGACTGGGGCATTTTTTTTTAAGAGGTGTGGGCATTCAATCAAGCAATCAATCAGGGAATTGTAAAGCGCGCTACTCACCCGTGAGGGTCTCAAGACATTGGAGGGGCTGCAGGGGGTAGAGTTCCACTGGACTGTTTAGCCGAAGAGACAAGGTCTTGAGGGTCTTCTTGAAGGAGCTCAGGGAGGGGGCGCATCTGATGACTGCTGGTAGTTCATTCCAGGTCTTGGCTGCAATGTGAAAGAAGGATCTTCCACCTGCTCTGGCTCTGTGGATGCCTGGGGTTTCAGCCAGTGCGAGGTTGGCAGATCGGAGGTTTCTTTTCGGTGTGTGGAAGTTGATTCTGTCTTGCGTGGGTGACTGTCTTCCTTTACCCCGGGGGGATCTATTTGAAGGTTTTGTGGAGGATGCAGAGGGTGTTGAAGCAGCTGGAGGTGACGGCGTTGACCTGACAGTTGATGGTGAGTGCTGAGTTGAGTATGATGCCAAGGTTTTTGGCATGGTCTGCGGGGGTGGATGGGCTTCTGAGGGTGGTTGGCCACTAGGTTTTGTCCCATGCTGAAGGGGTGGTTCAGAGGATGAGGATTTCTGTTTTCTCTGCATTGAGCTTCAGGATACTGTTGGTCACTCAGACTGCGACGTCTTGCATAGCTTTCTGGAAGGTGAGTATGGTATTGGTGTTTTTTTTGGTGAGGGAGAGGATGAGATGGGTGTCGTCAACATAGGACACGATATTGAGGCCTTGTTGTCGAACGATGGCTGTGAGGGGGCCATGTAGATGTTAAAGAGTGTCTGGCTCAGTGATGACCCCTGTGGGACTCTGCAGTTGATTTTCATTGAATAGGAGAAAAAGGTGCACCTGGCAGTCGTATCCTTTAGCTTCTTCCAGTGAGGAATGATTGGATCCAGCCCAGTGCTGTCCCTTGTATGCTGGCGTCATGTAGTCTTGCTACCAGAGTGCGGTGGGAGATGGTATCGAAGGCTGCAGATAGGTCGAGTAGGAGGAGGGCTGCAGAGTGGCCTTGGCCCAGGATGGTGAGAATGTCATCTGTGGCGGCGAGTAGGGCAGTCTTGGCGCTGTGGTTACTTCGGAATCCGGATTGGGATGGGTCAAGGATGGCGTTCTTTTTGAAAAATCGTGTCAGCTCCTTGTTGACTGTTTTCTCTGTGACTTTGGCTGCGAAGGGGAGGAGTGAGATGGGCCGGTAGTACTTGAGGTCGGTGGGGTCAGCTGTGGGCTTCTTGAGCAGAGGCCTGACTTCTGAGTGCTTCTAGTCATCTGGGAAAGTGCAGTTTTTGAAGATGGTGTTAATTGTGCGTTGTAGCTTGGGCACAATGGCGGCTGTGGCTCTGTGGTAGATGTGAGGGGGGTAGGGGTCAGAGGAGGCCCCGAGTGGATGCCTTTCATGGTAGAGGCAGTATCTTCGGTTGTGATCAGTGTCCAGTTGGAGATGGTCGGCTGACTGGTGTCTCTGAGGGGTGGGGGCAGGCTGTGGCGCCCGGTGGGTGGTTGATGAAGTTGTCTTAGAGGTTTTTGATCTTCAAGTTTCTCACAGAGGTCTTGGGATGGGGTGATGTCTGTGGCTTTGCTGCGTGGGTTGATAAATTCCTGATTAACGCTGAATAGTTCCTTGGAGTTGGTGGAGTTGGCGAGGATCTTGTTTTGGATGAAGTTCCTCTTGGCGGTCCTTATTTATTTGTGGTGGTCTGCCATGGCGTACTTGTAGGTGGAGTATTTTTCAGCTGTCTTGGAGTTTCTCCAGTACTTCTCCAGGCGTCTACAGGTGTGTCTGGCTTCTTGGAGGACAGTGGTGATCCAGGTGTTTTTTCTGGGGTGCTGTTTGTCGGGGTTGCGTAGCCGACGAGCTTGTCTGCGCAGTTGGATATCCAGGTGTGAAGTCCTCTGGCTGCGGTGTTTGCGTCAAATGTCTGGGTGGGGTTGACTCGGGTGAGGGTGGAGTTGAGCTGCTTTGGGTTAGCCAACGGTGAAGTGCACGCAGTAGTGGTCGATCCATGGCGGTTTCATTGTGTGGCTGAAGTGGACGCTGTTTCCTGCTGTGAAGATGGGGTCGAGGGTGTGTCCTGCTCTGTGGGTTGGTGTGGTGACAAGCTGTTTTAGTCCGATGTCAGCGAGGTTGTCACAGACTATGGTGGAGTTGGGGTAGTTGGGGTTGTCGAGGTGGAAGTTCAGGTCTCCAATGAGTATGTAGTTCATTGAGGCGAGGGTGTAGGGTGCGATGAAGTTGGTGATGTTGGGGTAACTACACAAAATATCAAGTAAAAAATATTGAATTACATAAATATCGACTTCAAAATATAGAATGGACAAAATATCGAATGGACAGAATGTAGTCAGCAAAAATATCGAATTGAAGGTAAGTAATGCAATATTAATTTTTATAAATATAGAAAGTCAAAATATCGAAGTATATAATATAGGTTATTAAAATATATTGAATTTTTAATAATAATGAATTTTTTTAAGTGTTTTGTATGTTAGTAAATGTGTGAAAAGTGTCTATTTTTTTGTAATTTATTTTAAGTAATGAATTTTATGTTATTTAATTTTTGCGTAATTTAATTCTGCAGCGGGTTGTGGGCTTATAGGGGTATAGGGTGGGAAGTAATTTAATTATATTAAATAAAATATTAATTTTTAGTAATTATTAATTATTTTTATTTAATTTTGCATTTTAGTTATGTAGAGGGTTGTGGGTTTATAGGGGAATAGGGTGGGAAAAAATTCAATTGTAATTCATTAAAAATTGTAATTTATTTATTGGTATTTATTTTGAATAAATTGTTAATTAATTTTCAATTGGTAATTAATTACATTTTGATTGGTAATTATTTTTTATTAAATGATTAATTGATAACTATGTGAATTTTAATAAATATATTTTCCATAGCGGGTTGTGGGTTTATAGGGGAATAGGTCGGGAAGTTACCTAATTGTAATTAATTAAATGTTTTTATTTATTTATTGGTATTTATTTTGAATTAATTGGTAATTACATTTTAATTGTTAATTAATTAATTGTGAATTGGTAAATAATTTGCATTAATAGTTCATGAATTTTAATCATTTATATGTATTTGTGTTTTTAACTCATTAATTATTATTTATTTATTTTTTATCCTCATTTGCGTGCATGGCTCCAATCTATCAAAACTAAAAACTGCCACAGAACAATAGAAAAAGTTAGGTTGTGTTTTTGTGCTATCTCAGCGTATAGCTGGCGGGAGATTTTATTAAGGAGGGGGGGAGACCAATTCCCAACAGCACATTCACACAGGCCTTACAAGATCTTGCTTAGGGCTATAATTTAGTAGATAGTGCCCGAGATACCGAAGCCCCTGTAGCGCCATGGCAATTTGTCATGGAAGCAAGGGTAAGCAATGCCCGCATTAATCATAGGACCTGGGGGAAGAAAAAAAAAAAAAAAAAACAGGCTCATCGCTACTACCCTAGCATAGTCCAGAAAGCTCTCCTATTAGGATCTCCTACCCTGGCCAGGTCGAGTTTGGAAATCTGAAGAAGCGATGACCGCCATTCAAGCACTGTAGGCGGTTGGGCATCTTTCCAATGTCTGCATATCTCCCTACGTGCCGCCAGGATGGCATAAAATAGCAGATTAGTAGCGGCGTTGCGGGCTTTGGTTCTCAGGCCAAAGATGACAAGGACAAGGTCTATGGAGATGTGTTCACCCAGGGACTGCGATAGCTTATTGCCGATAGCGTCCCAAAATGTAGATAGGTTTGGACATTCGTAAAACATATGGATGTCAGATGCTGCGATGAACCCACATCTTGGGCATAAGACCGGGCCCGTTAGAGAAAACTTTGTCAGCCTCTGTGGGAATAGTATGCCCTATGTATTGTAAAAAGGTGGTTCCTGCGAAGCCACGCAGGTTTAACTAGGTCCCAGAGTACTGTGCAAGAGGCGGTCCAGAGCTCATCCACGTCTATGCCTGGCATTGAATCAGCCCATAGTGATGTCGGTAAATAAAAGTTGCTATCCATTTCATCGATAATCTTATTATACCAACGTGATATTTCTTTCTTTGCCACAGGGCTATTTAATAGGCAAGTCACCAAATCACTATTATCGCCTATAGGTAGACTACTAATCCGGGTTGACTGCTCTTTATATGTCTGAGTCCAGCTCGAGATTTGGATGTATTTGAATCTCGATAGTCTTGGCCCGACTTTGTTGATTAAGTAGTCCCATGGAAGCAAAGACCCATCCATAAAGAGATCCTCCCAAGTGCTGATACCGGCTTCTCTTAGTGGATTAGTAAGTGCATCTATTGTCCATGGAGGGGGAGCGGGTAAGTCCCATATTGGAGCCTTCCCTGAATAATAGCCCACTTTGGTCGCTTGCCTCACTTTGTACCAAGTAGATGCAATCCCCTGCAAAACTTTCAATTTTATTTTTTTAAAGAATTTGGGGTCTCCAAATTTAAACAAAAAACCAACCTGGCCTACTCCTTCACAGTCCAATAGTGTAGAGAACAAACGGCCCATCCCTGTCACTGTAGGATTTTTAAGTAGCATACGTGTATGCGAGAGCTGGAACGCCCATGCGTAGACCTGAAGATCTGGTCCAGCCAGCCCTCCCTTCTCCCTGCGACGTCTAATTTTTTTCCAAGAAATTCTAGGGCTCTTGCTATTCCAAATAAAACTAGTAATCGTGCTCTGTAGCTTTGAAATTAACTTAGAGTCAAAAAAGAGTGGAATTGAATTAAACAAAAAAGAAATCTTCGGCAAAATGCTCATCTTCACCAAGTTAACCCTGCCTAAAATGGTGAGCGGGAGATGTGACCAGTCTCTCATAAGTTTTCGGCACTCTGCTGCTGTTTTGGCAAAGTTTAATGAAGCAATCAAGTTGATATCTTTAACTATGTTTATGCCCAGGTAACGTAGTTGAGTTTTGGATGTTTCGTTATTAACAGTTGTATTGCTATTCCAGGACATTGACTCTGTCTTAGAGGCATTAATCTCATACCCTGAGACTTTACCAAATTTGAGAGCCAGGTCGATTGTCTCTGGATATGCTTCATCACAGTTTGTAGTGAAAATCATAATATCATCAGCATAAAGTGCCACCTTTTTATCCCAGCCACCGAAAGTAAAAGGTTTAATGAGTGTATTGTCTCTTAAGGTTTGGGCAAAGGGTTCAATGTATACATCGAAAAGGAGGGGAGATAGGGGACACCCCTGCCTGGTTCCTCTAGTAACCCTGAATGGCTCCGTTAGACCCCCGTTTATCAAGAGTGAAGCAGAAGGGCTTCGATACAGCAGATTTATTGCTCTTCTAAATTTATCCCCAACATTGAACTTTCTCAAGGCCTCCGACAGGTATAGCCAATTCACCCTGTCGAAGGCCTTGGTAGCATCCAACGTGAGGACAGACAGAGGCTTAGCCTCTTTTATAGCTATATCTATGGAACCTAGTAGTTCGTAAGTAAGCTCGCATAGCTGTCTCCCTTTTATAAATCCTTTTTGATTGGGATATATTATATCGGGCGCTACCCGGCCCAGCCGATAGGCCAGTATTGTGGCAAAGATTTTGTAATCAGCGTTTAAGATGGAAATAGGCCGATATGAACCACAATCCGAGGGGTTTTTTCCAGGCTTCAAGATAAGGGTTATAGAGGCATTATCCCAGGATTCAGGTGGCAATGCGCCATCTCTCAGGATTTGATTAAATAAGGTTACTAAGAATGGAGACACCTCTGAAATCAATTTTTTATATATTTCGCATGGTAGACCATCAGTGCCTGCCGCCTTTCCCCCCTTTGCTCCCCTTATAGCCTCCTCTACCTCAGCAATACTTATTTCCTCTTCCAAGGAGCGGCTCTGTTCTGGTGTTAAAGATGGTAGGGAGATACCTTCCATCCAACTCGTGATGTCATTTTGGGTAACATTAAGGTCTTCTTGGTATATAGATTGAAAGAAGGTTCTAAATGTTTCTCTAATTTCTACGTCGCTGAAAGAGGTACCCCTCTCTGATGTGACGGAGGCAATGTTGTTTCGGGCCCGATCTGATTTTATTTTCCAGGCGAGTAATTTCCCTGCCCCTTCACCGTACTGGAAATGAGAGCGTTTGCTTGCCTCCCATTTCTGCAAGACACGTTTCTCTAGGATTGCTGATAGGGTGTTCTTTAATCTATCAATCTCTGCAAGTTTTGAAGATAGGTCATGGTTATCTATTAACCCATCGCTGTCGATGTCAGTCTGAGCAGCTAAGATGCTATCCTCTATATAGGTTACTTCCTCTATATACTGTCTTCTTCTATAGGCTGCCTTGTTCTTTACGATGCCTCTTAATGTACATTTGAATGCGTCCCATACAGTGCCTGCTGAGGCTGTGCCAGTATTAGTGATGAAGAAGTAACGCGCTTCTGATTGTAAAAATTCTATATCTTCTGTTGATGTGAGTAGTGATCTATCAAAGGACCACAATCTTGTAGGAGGCACAGCACCCAGTTTTAATTCAAGCTTCATAGCTGAATGATCGGAGAGGTGTGATGGGATATAGTATATTGAGATGATATCATCAACCAGAGCTCTACTAGTAAGGATAAAATCTATTCTAGATTTATGTCTATACTTAAAGTTCCTAAATGAGAAGTCTTGCCTCTGGCCCTCTCTAAACCTCCAGATATCTATATATCCATACTGGTTCATTAAACCTATAAGACAATTTCTGGATTTAGAGGTACTTTTCTGTCTACTATTAGGTGATTTGTCCAGAAGTGGGTTCAGAGTTATGTTGAAATCTCCAGCTATGATCACCGGGTCTGGGAATCTCAACAGGTGTTTGAATAGGGATTCCAATGCTGACGGATTATCAATATTTGGACCGTAATAGCCCGCTAGTGTTAACTTCATTCCTCCTAACTCTATTGCTACAATGGCCCATCTCCCTCCAGAGTCTACTTTCTGCTGTGTTATTTTAAACCTAACGGATTTCTTGAAGAGAATAGACACCCCCCGCGTATTAGATGTTTGTGATGTTGAGATAGAAGATTCTATCCATCTATTCCTTTTAACTAACTCAAGCATTTCGCTTTCGATTTGATGTGTCTCCTGGAGGATAATTATCCCCGCATCGGCATCTCGAAGATATTGCATGATTTTGTTAGCACGGGGCCTGGTGCGGAGACCATTAACATTCCAGGATAATACTTTGAGCCTACTCATTGTGCTGAGAATATGTGTTACTTTGTGAGACTGACAATTTATATGAGTTCATGTTGTTTTGCTTTCGATGAGTAAAAAAACTTATATTCAAGAATTTACAAAAGTAGAAAGATTGGAGCTCATTCATTAGTGTATATTTTTTCCTAAGTACCTTGTGCCCCGCCACCCTCCCGTGCCCTCCAGAACCCCCCCCCCCTGGGAAAACCCTGTACTCACTAACCGGAAGTTTCCGGAAGTAAGTGCCCCTAGCTCTTCCCCGTCTCCACCTCATGTGCCTCTTATCTTTATACGATAACTCGCCTTTCAAATATTAGTGCTTGTTTTTGTGAATGTGTGTTTATTTGAGAGTATTTATATATATATATATATATATTTTTTTTTTCTTAATCCTTTTTTTTAAATTATTTCCCCCTTTTTTTTTTTTTTCCGATTTCCTTGTCCTTTATTTTATCTTCCCTCATTAGTAGATAGAGGTATTAGTAGGTTTAAAGAGCTAGAACAGTTGGACGTAATTTACAAATATACTTCATCTCTACCCAGCTCTATTCCCTCTGTTTCCTGCTTCCTAAGGACAATAAAAGTTCATCTGCGGCCTGCACCGATCTAATGTTGTACATTTTGTTATCTAACATTATCTTGAGGGAAGCGGGGAAACCCATCTGTGCGGTAGCACCTATTTTACGAAAGGCATCCATTCTTCGGCCCAGCTCCCACTGTTTATCTAGGGTGAACCTGGACAGATCTGAGCGAATCTGAAAGTTAAAGCCTTTGAATGTTAATGACTTTTGCTTAAGTGCTAAGTTCAGGATATGCTCCTTCAAGGAGTAAGTATGAAAATTTACAAGGATTTTTCTGGGTTTAGTCCGCTGTGGGTTACGTCTAAAAGGATCTCTGTGTATGCGTTGAATATCTGTAGCTAGTTCCTCATTAGGATGCGGGAGATTTAGAGATTCTTTTAGTAAGGTGATTATATAACTCTTGATGTCCGTGCCTTCACTGCCTTCAGGAACATTCAAGATACGTATATTGCTACGCCTTGCATTATTTTCTAAGACCTCCATTCTCTCCGATAAGGCCTGGTCTTCCATTTTTAATCTCAAGATGTCATCCTGGGTACCCTCAGCCCTCATCGATATTTGTCCCACTGTTTCCTCCAAGGCTTGGGTTCTCACCGACAGGCTACCTATTCTCTCATCAAGGGACTCGCAGAAGCTCCTTATTTCCCTCTGGTTAGAGGCTGACTCAGCAAAACCTTGCTTTATCTCTGCAGATAGTGCTGCAAACATCTGTTGTAGCGAGGCTACTGAGATAGTTGTTGGGCTAGGACCTGCGGCGCCATTTATTTCTTGGCAAGGGGCAAGAACGTCACCCCCAGAATTGGAGGCAGGTTTAGTGATCAAAAGGGGTTCAGAAAATATCCCAGCTTCAAAGTTGTCTTCTATGTTGACTGTATTGTCAGAGATGGTTACACTGAGTGAATTACTGCAGCTGTCTTCTGGAACTGAGGGTAGCACTGTTTCCTCAACCGTCAACGCAGAGTCTTCTATGGCTAAGTCTGCTAGACATTTGGACAATAATCCTCCTCCCTCTGTAATCGGTTTTTCTGCAGGCTGTGATGTGTGAGCGGAGCCACTATCTGCCATTTGGAGCTGGTTGTCTAAAGAGTTAGCTGGTGCTATCGCTGTCGCTAAAGTCAAGTCTTGACCATTGGTAGTCATGTTCCCGGTCCCTGGATTAATCTCCGTGATGGAGCTACCCCTCTGCTGGTGTTCTTTCCCAATATTCAGGACTTGAGGGACTACCTTGAAGTATGAGCGCAGAGATGGGGTGATCTTAGGTATGGGAGTGGGGAGAGGTTTCGCCTTGCCGCGTTTTCTGCCCCTTTTTGCTTTGACTTCAGTGGAGAGGTAAGATGAAGATTCCTGGTCTGAATGTGATTTTGCACTGTTATGAGGGCTCTTTTTAGACTCAGAAACCCCCCTTTCAGCCTCCTCCTCTGTAGCTTGCAGCGTGCCTTTAACTCTCCTTTTACGCGATGTACTAGCTCCCACTAAGCCCTTAGCTGCGCTCTTACCTTTTTGTTTCCTAGCCGTCTCTGCAGTGTTCATGTGTGCCAGGGGTAGGTCATTAATTGTTGGTTCTCGATCGCTTCTGCTGTTTATTACCTCTTTGACGCGGTTGTCGTTACCGCTAGCTATTTCCTCGTCTTCGCATGTGACTCCTGTGAGCTGCTGAGGGGGACAAACGACTGGAACAGTAGACGGTAATACACTAGCTCCGACCACTACCTTACTGCCGTAGCCAGAACTGCTCAAACGTGAGTCTCTGCGGAGGCTCCGAATCCGCCTGATTCTACGGAGCTCCAGGGCGGCTTGCTCCCAGCGCAGCAGCTCAGGTGTGGGCTTCCTACAGCAAGGGCGTTCACCGCCGTTGTTACAGCTGATTGCAGTCACGCTGTTCGTCTTCACAGACCCACGGTGTCCGCCCTCCTGGGCTCCGCGGCTCGCGACTTTCTTAATGCACATCGGGCTGCGGACAAAAATTTCGATTTTCAGTTTTCAACTTTACCTCAGGAACCAATTCGTAAGCATATTAAATGCGGATAATCTTGCTCAGAAATCGGTTATCCTAGCGAGTCGAACGCAATGATTAGGCACTTGAGAGCAGGAGACGGAGCGGAGCACTGCAGCAGTCAGCCGACTGCCGCCATGTTTTCCCCCTCCTCCGAGCTCGACTCCAAGCCCTTAACTGATTAATTATTATATTATATTAAATTGGTATTTACTTTTAATTAATTTTTCATTGGTATTGATATTTAATTTATTTTTATTAATATATGAAATATTTATTTTCCCTTATGTTAAGCTCACTAGAGTAGGAATAGTAATTTTTAACCCTAGGCTATCCAACACTTTCCCTTACTGTTTCACTCTCTGGAGTGTGAATAGTAATTTTTACCCCTACGCTATCCAATGCTTTCCCTACTGTTGCACTCTCTGGAGCGGGAATAGTAATTGTTACCCTCCCGCTATCCAACTCTTCCCATACTGTTGCACTCACTGGAGTGGGAATAGCAATTTTTACCCCAACGCTATCCAACACTTTCCCTACTGTTGCACTCACTGGAGTGGTAATAATAATTTTTACCCCTATGCTATCCAACGCTTTCCCTACTGTTGCACTCTCTGGAGTGGGAATAGTAAATTTTACCCCTAAACTATCCAACGCTTTCCCTACTGTTGCACTCACTGGAGTGGGACTAGTAAGTTTTACCCCTACGCTATCCAACGCTTTCCTACTGTTGCACTCCCTAGAGTGGGAATAGTAAGTTTTACCCAAATGCTATCCAACGCTTCCCCTACTGTTGCACCCACTGGAGTGGGAATAGTAATTTTTACCACTACGCTATTTAACCCTTTCCCTACTGTTGCACTCACTGGAGTGGGAATAGTAGTTTTTACCCATACGCTATCCGACGCTTTCACTACTGTTGCACTGTCTGGAGTGGGAATAGTAATTTTTACCCCTACACTATTCAACTCTTTCCCTACTGTTGCACTCACTGGAGTGGGAATAGTAATTTTTACCTCTACGTTATCCCCCGCTTTCCCTACTGTTGCACTCACTGGAGTGGTAATAGTAAATTGTACCCTACCGCTATCCTATGGTAAAAATATTGTATGTTTTTTATTAATGTCATGTGAATATATATATATTTTAAAAAATAAAATTGCATGTTTTTTTTAGCCTAAATTAATTATTTTATAGTATGCTTTAGTTAATTATTTTTAATATTTCATTTATTTTAAATTACTTTTAAGACATTTACCAAAATTCGATATTTTGACTAACTATATTATTTTTAAACAATGTTTTTGATTCAATATTTTTGTACTTACCTGTTTGTAGATAGGAATTCAATATTTTTGTAGTCGATATTTTATCCTCGATATTTTTGTATGTCTATATTTTTGTACTCAATATTATTTCAGTGATCCGTTGGTGGTGAAGAGGGTCCGGGCGTCGGGTGGTCTATAGACTTGGGTCCCTCGAAGTGTGGCATTGGAGGTTGTCCGGATCTGGAAGTGTAGGTGTTCAGCAGAGGGGAAGGTTTCGCTGGAGGTGGTGAGGCGGAGGGAGCTCTTGTGGGTGATGGCGAGGCCTCCCCCTGGGTGGTTGGGGCTGTCCTTCCTTTGAATTTTGTATCTATCCGGGATGGAGGTGTTGATGTCAGGGCGGCACAGGCGTTGGTCCTGGTCTCTGTTAGGAAGGCGATGTCGGGCGAGAGAGAGTCGAGTAGGTCCCAGATCACTACGGCGGGTTTGTGCATGGAGCGCGCATTGATGAGGATGCATCTCAGGGCATTGTCGGTGCTGGAGTCGAGGGTGTTGTGGGCTGGGTAGTGGTGAAGGTCTGGCAGCAGTGGAAGCAGGAGAACTGGTCGTGGGTTGTGTTCGACGAGGCAGGTTGGCAGTCTCTGTGTTACCCGGGTTTGAGTGTGAGGATGGTGGTAGTTTCATAGCGGTGCATGGCTGGGGGTCCAGGGTTCCTGGCGCTAGCCGTGGTCAGGCGCAGACGGGCTTGCCTTAGGTGCACCTTCGGCATGCCAGCGGAGCAACCGCTGTGCGTGGCCGCCATTAAGTAGGGGAGGGGAGGGACGTGCAGCTGGGAGGGGGTAGCGGGGGCGGGCAGGGGCAGGCAGGAAAATAGGCAATAGCACAGAAACGGAGGGATGCAGAAGAGAAAAACAGAAAAGATGAAGCAAGCACATTAGTGAACGACAGTGAAACAAGAGAAGGGCATTAATTTAAGACGAAATGGGTGATGGCACAGAGCACAACAGTGAGACCAGAGAAAAAAACAGTGATGGCACAAGCACAGATGGGCACAATTCAGAATGCAGGGTAATGACACAATGCAGGAATAAAGCATAATTACAGACCAGATGGGCACAGGGCAGCAGAGAGGTCTTGAACCTTGCCTGGGAGGAGATCCTGTATCTGCGGCAGAGCAGAGCAAGGTGGAGCTGCTGGGGAGAGAGCAGGCCTCACACCATGGGCCATTGGCATGCCCATTCTGGGCTGACCTCAACCCTGAATTAAAAATAAAATCCTGAGGCCTAGAAGGCTTTCTGCCTCCCTGGGGGGAAGATAAGGGGCTATTGCCCCAATATGCCACCGGGGAGGGGAAGAAAGACTGGTAATTGTTTTTGGGCTGGGGACATTCTAATCCCACCCCTGCACTATAAAAAAGAAAAATCCCTGGTGCCTAGTGAGCTTCCTGCCCCCCCGGGGGCAGATTGGGGTCTACTATTCCCTGATGTCCCCCAGGGGGCAGGAAGACTGTTGCATTTGTTTGTGCAGGTGGGGGCATTAGCTTGCCCATCTTTGGCAGCCCCACCCCTACATCAATAAAAAAATCCCTGATTTCTAATGGGTTTTCTGCCCCCCACGGGGGCAGATTGGGGGCTACTATTCCCTGATGTCCCCCAGGGGGCAGGAAGACCGGAATTTCACTGGGGGAGGGGGCATTGTCATGCCCATTTTGGGCAGCCCCCACTCCAACATCAATAAAAAAATCCCTGGTTCACAGTGGGCTTTCTGCCCCCTTCCCTGGTGCTAGTGGGTAGATGACAGCTTGGGGATCGCCCTCCTGGGGTGATCCCCAAGCAGAGATCCACTAGGGAAGGGTACCTTCCAATGATACATCTCCCCTCTTTTTCAGTGCTCGGGGCTGAGTTGGCCCCACAAGCACCAAAACAATTAAACTGAAACTAAGTACCAGTTCTATTTTCATTGCAATGACGTCAGCGTGACATGCGTGATCGGCATTGGAATGAATATACTATTTGGCCTCAGGAGGTTCCCCAACATCCCGAGGCCAATAAAAAAAGGAAAATCCCTCTGCTGTCTGCAGCAGAGGTATTTAGTGCCCCTGTTCTCATGACGGAATGGTTCCGTCATAAGCACGGGATGACTGGAGCATTCCGTCATGAGCACCGAAGGGGTTTGAACAGCTAATCATGTGCCCTCGGGTAAAGACAGACTTTGAGATTCTTGTCTCACTGTAAAGTGATACTAACTTCTCCAAGGGGGTCCACATACACACAGCTTCCTAACAGTGGCTAGTTTGGCATTTGTCCAGTCAAACTAGCTGTAACAACTAGCCACAAATATTCACCAGGGTACAGCACCAATTAAGTAGTCTTTGAAGGTAAACTTTGACACTAGACTGACCGCTGTTGCTAGTGAATATCAAATTATTAGACTTACCTCTTATCAAAGCTAATATCAAAACCCTTCTTTGGATGTGTACACCCAAAACTGCATTTGTGTTGTTTCCTACAATGCTACACAGCATATTACATGTGTTAGTAGGTGTAAGAGTGCTGAGAGTGCATATCACAGGATCATCCCAAAACCATCCGGGCTCACTCCCATCTCCTTTTGTTGACTGGCATTAGAAGATGCCTATCTAGCAATGACACAAAACACAGATTACAAGATTAGAAGATGCCTATCTAGCAATGACATGAAACACAGATTACAAGAATGCTGAAGATGAGGGTTGGTCAGTACTCCAGTGTATGTCATCTAAATTCAAGTAAGATGTCAATGTGTGATTCAAATTAGAACATCACAGTGAACCTACACATACTTCAAGCTACAAGTCATTTCTATCTGAATATTGAGATAAAAAGAGATCAGAGTCTGCACCTGCTTCATGTAGCTATGTGTGTTGTTCTGACATGTACAACCACTACATAATGATTTGTCTTCCATCTCAGTGGGCCCAGCTGGCAAAGAACAACAGGACCAGGACCAGGGAAGAGCCGGACATCCTTGGGGCACTGGTGACAACAACCGCTCTCCATAACTGAAGAAGAGGAAGAGGGACCTTTAACATCTGAAGGCAGGGTAAATATACCCACCCAGACAGAGCCAGAACACACCTCGAGCCATACAGACCGGGCAGAGACTGAGGACATTATAGGGGTTTGAAGAACTGGACACTTCCAGCTAAGAGAGGAAGTATATTTATTCTCACCCCAACATCTTACATTTGCTGAAGTGTCCCCGAGGCAGTTCACACTACAACCTGGGCGTGCCACAGACCCTCCCTGAATCTAGAGGCCCACATTCCATCTGGATCTTCAGCTGTATCGCCTGCCACTAGTCCCCCTACAAGGTGCTGCTAGGAAG